>NW_026714246.1:0-24531 GCF_029784015.1 Lycium ferocissimum
AAGGGAATTCAAGAAAAAAAAAATTTTTTGGATGAATATTACAAGGCTAGAATTTTTTTGCTTTTTTTTTTTTTTTTTTTTTCTCTTGGGGAATGCTCCCTCTCTTTCTCTTTTTTTTTTTTTTGCTCTTCTTTTGTTCGTTCAAGTGGGTGATGAATAATTCATCACTCCTTATATATATATATATATATCCATGTGAGCATGTGAGGGCACATGCCTCTCTTCTTTTTTTCATTTTCTTTTCTTTCTCTAGAATTTTCTTTTCTTTTCTTGATTTTTTCTATCATGGTCCAAGAAGACCAATGTCTTCTTTTTGTACTTTAGTCCCCAAAGTAATGTGGGCATATACTTATGCCACGTGGCCAACATGAGTTTTCAAAATTTTTTGAACATTGTAAAATTACCATTTTGCCCCTAGGCTTCCACAATATTACCATGAACCCCTTGCAAAATTTTCCTTTTTACCCCTTGGCCCTTTTTTCCATATTTTTCATACTAATAACATTCATAAATAATATTCACCAACACTTGTTCACCAAAATAATTTGGAAATAGTTTTACCTTTAATCTCTCAGGAGATTAAAATTAAAACTATTTCCAAAATTATTTTTTTGGTGAACAATGTTGGTGAATATTATTTATGAATGTTATTAGTATGAAAAATATGGAAAAAGCCCAGAGGCTAAAGAGGTTGAAATAATGGAAACTTGAAAGGGGCAAAATGTGAATTTTACAATGTTCAAAAAATTCTTGAAAACTCTCGCTGTTGGCCATGTGGCATAAGTATATGCCCGTTACTTTGGGGACTAAAGTAGTACAAAAAAGAAGACATTTATCTCTTTGACCATGATAAAAATCAGAAAGAAAAAGAGAAATTCTAGAAAAGAAAATGAAAAAGAGAGGCATGAATCCCTTCATCACTCCACTTGAATGAACAAAGAAGAGCAAAAAAAATAAAAAAAGAGAGAGAAGGCATTCGGCTCCAAGAAAAAAAGAAGAGGGAAAAAAAAATTCTAGCCTTGTAATCTTATCCAAAAATCTTGTTCTTCTAATTCTTGCAAAGTTCAAGATCCTCGACACTTGATTATAAATAGTTTGGCAGGAATGGCTTAAGTTGGCAAGGGGAACTTCTTTGGAAAGGTAAGAATAGAATTCATTTTTCTTATGTTATGAAGTTTGGTTTATGTTGTAGTGTGTTAAAATAAGTGGATACGTGGTGCATGGAATCATTGTATGATTATGTGTGTTGTGTGTAGCCGTGGGGGTAGATGGATGGAGGAAAATGGTTAAACTTGTTAGTATGATTATTATGTTATGGCTATATGAAAATAGAAAGTATGAAGATTTTGTGTGTTGTGTGTGTGTGTGTGTTGACAAAACAGTATATGTGGAGGAAGAAGAAGTGGATTTGATTTTATTTAGTTGCTAATTCGTCGTCGTGACTCAAGGAAGGTTTTAATGATTTGAATACATTAAATAGGTTGTATGTGAATTATGAGAGTGTTGATATTGGATGAAAAGTGTGAAGTGGTAGGGATTATTGCATTATGTCGGAAAGTAAGACTAATTGTGCTAAATTGTGATTTGTGTTGATCGTTATTGTGTTGGTGTTTGTTGTTGGGTTGTTGTTGATTGTTCTAGCCGAGTTAAATTCTCGGGGGTGTCATATTTATAGGGGAGATCTTTGCGAAATTTCGGTAGACAAATACTAAACCAAAGTTGGAATTTTCAAGCCTCGTTGAATAGTAAGCCCAGTAAAGGTGACCAATTGCGGATTTTTTGACGAAACGGGATTGGAGTTTTGGCAAAGCGTAAAGGCAAAGAAAGGTATGTAAAGCTCTCCCATTCCTTTCTTGGCATGTCTTAGACGTACTAGGCTTGAATTTGGACCTCGAGGGGCATTTACACTCCCTCAAAATCCCAATGCGAATTTACCTCTTTTTTCCTTGATAGTGAAATAATAATTTTGCAAATGATTAGAAAAGTTGTCGAAATACTAGAACTTGTGCAAATAAAATCCGATTACCTTAAAACCTTCATAGCGACTCCGTAAAGTTTACTACATATGTTTTGTGTCCGCCACCTCGGTTGACCCGAGTGGGCCACTAATCCAGACACTTTGCTATGGTGCTATTAATTCATTTTCGAACAATATCTAAAGGGAACGCTTTGGTTGCCCTTCTAATTCCTAAATGTTTGTTTGAAATATTCCATTAAGTCTGTAATGACATGATTTGATATGTACCACGAATTCGAAAGTTATACGACATACCTTATAGTGACGTCAGGTATGTACCATGATTATCGTCCGACTTCATTCTAATGATTTGTCATTTGGACTATTCGAGTCCCGAGTACGTATGAAATATTTTATATTTTGCATTGCATTTAGTTTCTCACTACTCTACTCGTGGATGCCTCGATATTTCCCTTCAACGAGCCGAGCCGGGGGATTTGTTATCAAGCGGCTTTCCTGCGTTGTTCGCCGTGCCTCGGTGTGAGGGCGGAGTATGACATGTACATGGGTCGAGGAAAGTATGATGTGCCATGTACATATATTCGATAATCGATGATGTGATGTGATATGGCCATTTGGTATGTTATGATGTGTTTCGGAGATATTCACTTCCTACTACGAAGTATGATGTGTTATGGCGCGCGGAGGCGGGGCGCCCGTGTTCACTTACAGGAGTCCCATAGCGGGGCGGTTTTGGCATATGTTTTTACTGCATGCATTATTTATGACTTTTGATATGCATTTTTTTTTGATTTCCTATGTACCTTGTTCATTCTCCGCATTAAATTGCGATTTTTAATTTTATTTGGTACGATCTCCTTTACATATTCGGTACATTTCCGTCTTGACCCCGCTTTCTTCGAAGTGACGTTTCGTGCCACGCGGTACGAACGTTTGATTTCTTTGATTATTTGCCTAGGTTATACTGCTTTCAATTTGTTTGAAGTGCTCCTTTGTCGGAACCCCGTATTTTGGTATAGACTTTTGTTGTTTTTATGTATTTATTTGTTCAGGGTACGACGGGGAATTTTTTGTCCCGTCATATGATTATGTTTTTGTTGTTAGGAGGTCTGTAGACATGTGGTGTGGGTTACGTATATGTTCGTGAGTTTCGCGTACGATTATGGCTTATCATGTGTTTGTAACGGCCTTATCGGCCTTCGTGCGCTATATCTGTGACTTTGATTAAATTATTATTTTCTGCTTATTTTTAATATCTTGCTAATTTAGGATAAAGGTACGTATGAGTGCCCAACTAGGAATGCAGTCGCGGCCTACGGAGTTGGAGTCGTGACAAGTGGTATCGGAGCGGTTTGGTCCACGGAATGTACGAATAGTGTACGTGAAGTCTGTTTATGGTGTGAAGCGCGCCACGTCTATAAACGAGGCTACGGGGCCTCTAGGGATTGTTGACCTTCTTTCGCTCTTAGCTCGTGCGATAGAGCCAAGTCATAGGAAATAAGATTCCTTGTAAGCTTTACATACGGCGAAAAGAAAAATGGCAAGTGGTGACGAGAAGAGGTCATGCGGGTAAGTACGAATATATTTGTTCCGTTACCGAAACGAAGGTTACGGATGGTTAGAATGTGATACGAAGCTATACATTACATGCGGTATTATGGGTATTTGCGGCGTACGATTTGAGTAATAAGAATTTGCAAAGGTGCCCTGTGAAGACCAAAAAGGGTAAGTAGTAATTGTACGAAAGGACGTGTTGTGAACATGCCTCGGAATCTGTCGGCCTCGGTTATGTAATTATGCAGGTCAAGGTGTGTGTGTGGAAATGGACGTGATTATACCGACATTGGGGGCCGGAATGCATCGAAGTTGCGAAGGTTAAGCGTGCTCACAGAGGGAGCAATTTAGGATGGGTGACCCCGCAGGGAAGTAATTGGGAGATTTTGCAAACTTGGAATTTGGGGATAAATGAGAAGTTAGATAGGCCTAAGGATAACTATAGTACACGGGATGGTTGGAGATTATAAGGAGCCCACAACACGCGATAGGCTAGACTAAAGGAGAGACGAGAGAAAGTGAGTCCCGGCCTAAAATTAGAATAGGCTTGAGTAGTGTTTGGAAGTATTTGTGGGCTAGTTGATAGAAAAAATATGTGTATATGAATATATGAGGGTGTAGGATATCCCGTGTATGATATCGGTGGATATATGAGTCACGACAACCGAAGCTACGGTATGGAAGGCATCAACCGAGGAGTAAAGGAGTACCAAAGTTCGGGTGACGGTAAGAACAAATGGTATAAGTGTTGCAAGGTAAAATTTAACATTATTTTATTATAGGTTAAGATTATAAATTTTGGTATAATGATGTTTGAAGGATAAAGAGAGTAGGTAGATGGTAAAGAAAGAGATTAAAAGTGTTAAAAAAAAAAAAAAAGAGGAAGAGTAAAGGAGCCTCGGTAAGTGAAACCCGAAACCATCGGGAAGATATGGGGTAGGGGTAGGGATAGGCACATGAAAGAATAAAGTGTGGTAATATAGAGTGGAAGAGGAATATGTGAGACTTGAGAAGCGGATTTCTATAAGTGGGCTAAAGGTGATGGTGATTCCGACAAGGGAGGTGAAGCGAGCGAAGGAATGATTAAGTCTTGTGATGACATAGACACAAAAGTGAAAGAAGTATTTGCAATAGAAGTTTTCAATATGTTATGCGCCGAGTCGGAAAGAGAAGACGAGGGTACTCGGGGACCTTTAACGGATAAGAATCCCACCTTATAAAGGGGGGGAGAACATAATATGCACGTCGAGATCAAGACTTGAATCCCTCGTATTGGGCAGAGATGCGCACCGTACCTAAGCATGCTTGGTAAGCTTTGTGTTTTAGAAAGTGATAAAGCATGAAAGGGGTTGTGAGTCAAGTTCACAACGGGTAATGGAGAAAGATGATAAGATTTAAAGGGATATTTTAGATGACGGTGATTGTTATAATGAAAGCATCAACAAATGGTAGTTTGGAAACTTTTGAAAGAAGGAAGGAATGCGATGCCGAGTTGAAATAAAAGAGTTCATTGAATACAAAAATTAAGGGCGGGTACACTTGTATCGAGGTATGAGCATAAGGAACCTTTGTGGCCCATATCGGATTGTTAGCGAAGGTTACGTACTAAGGACATGGCTTACGTTAGGGTGTGGGGACGAAACCATAACAATGAAGTGATGAGCTGGGAGGACAAGGATAGATGAACCTATGACACGGAATAAGAGCTCGCTGAAAAAGCCAAGGAGTTTAATTATAGGAAATGGAGGTGAAAGACAAAGGGACGGACTTGCCTTAAAAAAAAAAAAAAAAAAAAAAACAACTACGAACGGAACCCCCTCCCCCATGAGATCGGTTAGACTTGATGAGGAAAATGTTCTAAAGGAGGAGGATGTTATAGCCGTATTTCGCACGTTTGGATAATTCGGAATAGCTGCGAGAGATTAAAGGTAAAACTATTTCAAAATTATTTTGGTGAGCAAGTGTTGGTGAATATTATTTATGAATGTTATTAGTATGAAAAATATGGAAAAGGGCCAAGGGTAAAGGAAAATTTGCAAGGGGGTTCATGGTAATATTGTGAAAACTGGGGGCAAAATGGTAATTTTACAATGTTCAAAAAATTCTTGAAAACTCTCATGTTGGCCATGTGGCATAAGTATATGCCCACATTACTTTGGGGACTAAAGTGTACAAAAAGACATTGGTCTTCTTTGACCATGATAGAAAAATCAAGAAAGAAAAGAAAATTCTAGAGAAAAGAAAAATGAAAAAAAGAAGAGGCATGTGCCCCTCACATGCTCACATGGATATATATATATATAAGGAGTGATGAATTATTCATCACTCCACTTGAACGAACAAAAGAAGAGCAAAAAAAAAAAAAGAGAGAAAGAGAGGGAGCATTCGGCTCCAAGAGAAAAAAAAAAAAGAAGAGGCAAAAAAATTCTAGCCTTGTAATCTTCATCCAAAAATCTTGTTCTTCTTGAATTCTTACTAAGTTTAAGATCCTCTACAACTTGGTGTAATTAGTTTGGCAAGGAAGGGCTTAAGTTGGCAAGGGGAACTCTTTGGAAAAGGTAAGAATGAATTCATTTTTCTTATGTTATGAAGTTTGGTTTATGTTGTAGTGTGTTAAAATAAGTGGAATTGTGGAATCATGGAAATTGTGATTGGTATGTGTGTTTATGTGTAGCGTGGGGAGTAGTTGGATGGAGGAAAATGGTTAAACTTGTTAGTATGTTGATTATGTTGTTATGGCCTTATGAAGCAAATGAAAAGTATGAAGATTTTGTGTGTTGTGTGTGTGTGTGTGTTGAGCTGTATGTGGAGGAAGGAAGAAGTGGATTTGATTTTATTTAGTTGCTAATTGCGTCGTCGTGACCTGCGACTTAAGGGAAGGTTTAATGATTTGAATTAGCATTGGAATGGGTTGTATGTAATTATGAGAAATTATGTGAATTTTATATGATTTTTATGTAAGTATGGAAGTAAGGTTCAAATGTGAATTGTGGTTGTTGTCAACGAGTTTGGAAGAAAAACAATGTAGTTTAGCTTTGTTGCATTTGTAGAAGTTCGGGATGGATTATGGTTCAATGGAACTTTTGTATATTTTGTAGAATAATGAAAAATGTGTCCGAAGTGTATTTGAATGGCTTTGAATTAGTAGTTAGATATGAGAATGTTGCTATTGGATGAAAAGTGTGAAGTCGAAATGAGGATTATTGCATTATGTCGGAAAGTAGACTAATTGTGCTAAATTGTGATTTGTGTTGATCGTTATTGTGTTGGTGTTGTTGTTGGGTTGTTGTTGATTGTTCTAGCCGAGTTAAATTCTCGGGGGTGTCATATTTATAGGGAAGATCTTTGCCGAAATTTCAGTAGACAAATACTAAACCAAAGTTGGAATTTTCAAACCTCATGAATAGTAACTGGTAAAGGTGACCAATTGCAGATTTTTGACGAAACGGGATTGGAGTTTTGGCAAGCGTAAAGGGCAAGAAAGGTATGTAAAGCTCTCCCATTCCTTTTCTTGGCATGTCTTAGATGTACTAGGCTTGAATTTGGACCTCGAGGGCATTTCTACTCCTCGGAATCCATGTCCGAATTTACCTCTTTTTCCTTCAGTAGAATTGAACTAATAATTTTGCAAATGATTAGAAAAGTTGTCGAAATACCTAGAACTTGTGCAAATAAAATCCGATTACCTTAAAACCTTCATAAGCGACTCCGTAAAGTTTACTACATATGTTTTGTGTCCGCCACCTCGGTTGACCGAGGTGGGCCCAATCCGAACCTTTGCTATGGTGCTATTAATTCATTTTCGAACAATATCTAAAGGGAACGCTTTGGTTGCCCTTCTAATTCCTAAATGTCGTTGTTTGAAATATTCCATTAAGTCTATGACATGATTTGATATGTACCACGAATTCGAAAGTTCGTACGACATAACCCGTGACGTCCGAAAGGTATGTACCATGATTATCGTACGACTTCGTTCTAATGATTTGTCATTTGGACTATTCGGTCGAGTACGTGTAAATATTTTTATATTTTGCATTGCATTTAGTTTCTCACTACTCTCTCGTGGATGCCTCAATGTTTCCTTGGAACCGGGCCGGGATTTGTTATCAAGCGCTTTCTCTGAATTGTTCGCCGTGCCTCGGTGTGAGGGGTAGGTATGACATGTACATGGGTCCGAAGTATGATGTGCCATGTACATATATTACGATATCGATGGTGTGATGTGATATGGCCATTTGGTATGTTATGATGTGTTTCGGAGATATTCCTACTACCGAAGTATGATGTGTTATGGCGCCGGAGGGGCGCCCATGTTATTCACCGAGGTCCCATAGCGGGGCCGATTTTGGCATATGTTTTCTGCATGCATTATTTATGACTTTTGATATGCATTTTTTTTTATTTCCCTATGTACACTTGTTCATTCTCCCCACATTACTGTCTTACGATTTTTTTAATTTTATTTAGTACGGTCTACTGCTTTACATATTCAGTACATTTTCCGTACGACCCCTTTCTTCGAAATTTGTTTCGTGCCACGCGGTACGGACGTTGGATTTATTTGATTCATTTTGCCTAGGTTATCTTTGCTCGGTACATTTGAAGTGCTCCTTTGTCGGGCTAATATTTTGGTATAGACTTTGTTGTTTATGTATTTATTTGTTCGGGGGTACGACGGGGCCTGTCCCGTTATATGATTATGTTTTGTTCGTAGAGGTACGTAGACATATGTTGTGGGTTGTATATGTTCGTGAGTTTCGCGTACGATTATGGCTTATATGTGTTGTAACGGCCTTATCGGCCTTCGTGCGCTATATCCGCTCGACGATTAAATTATTATTTACTGCTTATTTTTAATATCTTGCTAATTTAGGATAAGGTACGTATGAGTGCCCAACTAGGGTGCGAGTCGCGGCCTACGGAGTTAGGTCGTACCTAGTTGGGCACTCATACGTACCTTATCCTAATTTGCAAAATATTAAAAATAAGCAGAAATAGTAACGTAATCATGTCAAGCGTATATAGCGCTCTTAAGGCCGATAAGACATAACACATAGATAAGCCATAATCGTACGCAACACTCACGAGCATTTCTAACCCACACCACATGTCTACAGACCTCTACAACAAAAACATAGTATAGTGACGGACGGGGGCTTGTCGTACCCCGCAGCAAATAAATACATAAACAACAAAAAAGTCTATACCAAAATATGGCTCCGGACAAAGGAGCACCAAACAAATTTCGGAACGGGATAACCTAGGCAGCGAATCAGCAAATCAAACGTCTGTACCTGCGTGGCACGAAACGCAGCCCCCGAAGAAAGGGGGTCAGTACGGAAAATGTACTGAATATGTAAAGCAGAGACTGTACTAAATAAAATTAAAAATCAGAACAGAATGTGCGGAGAATGAACAAGGTACATAGGAAATCAAAAATGCATATCAAAAGTCATAAATAATGCATGCAGAAAACATATGCCAAAACCGGCCCCGCTATGGGACTCGGTGAACAGAACATAGGCGCCCCCGTCTCCGGCGCCATAACACATCATACTTCAGAGTAGGGAATATCTCCGAACACATCATAACATACCCAATGGCCATATCACATCACATCATCAGATATCAAAATATATGTACATGGCACATCATACTTCGGACCCATGTACATGTCATACTGTCCCACACCGAGGCACCTGGCGAACAATGCAGAAAAGCGTTTGATAACAAATCTGGCCGTCTGAAGGAAGCATTGAGGCATCCACGAGTAAAGTAGTGGGAAACCAAATGTAATAAAAATAACATATATATTTCCAGAGACTCAATGAGGCATAACGAATAACAAGTCAAATCGATGAAATTGGACGGAGTCATAGTAAGTGAATTTCGGATGTCATAATGGGCTACGGAGGCATAATCTTCCTAAGATCGTTTTCGAGATCCAAATGGTTTATAAGACTTAATGAGGCATTAAAACAATTTTTAAATAATAGATGGAGGAGCAGTTAAAACGTTTCCTTTAAAGCCGCTCGAAAACAAGTCATAAGCACAAAAGGGTAAAATCGAAACTAGTGGGCCCACCCCGATCAATTGAGGTGGCGGACGTGAATTGCGTATGCTAAACTTCATAATATCATTTACAAAGATTTTAAGATAATCGGGTATCACTGGTACAAGTTTTGGAGGTGTAGATCGCCTTTCTAGCCGTTTGCAACCTAACTAGTTCAATTCTACTGAAGGGAAAAGGAGAAATTTCGGACGTGGATTCCGAAGAGTAGAGTTATCCCCGAGGTCCGAATCCAAGCCTAGTACAACTAGGGCATGCCAAGAAAAGAATAGGTGTAGCTTTACATACCTTTTATGCTCCTTACGCCTTTCCCAATTCACTTCTCGTTTCGCCAAAAATCTGCAATTGGTCACATTGACCGATTACTATTCATGAGACTTACAATTTCCAAGCTTAACCAATATTGTTCTATAAAAATTTGGGCAGCATCTCCCCTATACATATAGCATCCCCGAGATTCAACTCGGCTCAAAATAACCAACAACAACCCAACAACAACACCAACAACAATAACGGTTATCATAAGTCACAATATACGCAATTAGTCTACTTTACGACAATAATGCAAAAATCCTCATTTTAACTTCACACTTTCAAATCAATACCAACATGCTCTCATTCATTACTAATCAAGGTCATTACAATACCATTCGGAAGCATTTCATAGCGTTTCTACAATATATACTCAAAACATATAGAATATACAAACTTTCCGCCAAAGCCATCATTCATCCAACACTTCTAACTTTTGGCATACTTATTCCTTCATGCTTTCATCTTCTAGTTCCATCAACTATAATCATAATTCACGTCTTAACGACTTAGTTTCCATAATACCACAAAATCATTTTAAAGACATGATCATCTACATTCCAATTCAATTCCAACTCAAACCATTAAACCTTCATTTATGTCATAAGAATCATCACAATACAACTAACATATCAAACAAAAATAATTCATGTTCATTTCAATTTATCCACACTACACGGCCAACATCCACTTTTCCAAATTCATTCAACTTTCATTTCCAACATGATTTTCCATCATAACCACAACTAGAGCACAATACAAAATTCAACTTACCATAGCCATGCACCATACACACACACGGCCACAACACAACACACACACTACACGGCTACACACTCACAAACACCATTCCATGATTTCCATTCAATTCTACATACCATAGCATATATATAGCCTTCCATAACACAATAAAAACATGGAATCCTTACCTTTTCCAATAAGTCCTCCTTGCCACCAACGTCACTTCCTCGCCAACCTAATTATATCAACTTGGAGAGCACTTTGAGCTTACTATGAATACGAGAGAATTACAATTTTTGGACTAGGATTGGAGGCTTGGAAATTTTTTTCTTTTCTTTTCTCTCTTCTTTCTCCCTAGGGCCGAATGGCTCTTCTCTTTTTTTCTTGATTTTTCCTTTGTTTTCTTGAAACTTCTAAGGCTAAGGATCCTTTTATAATTAATAGGCACATGGAAAATTAATTAAACCATGGGTTTGGGCCTTACAGTTGGCCGGCCACCCTCCAAGCTTTGGGCTTAAATTTTTTTTTTTTTTTAGCCCAATTGGCTATAAATCTTATTTTTGTAGTTCTCGAAGCAAATTTCCAAAATTCCGATTTTTCCCTTAGGCCTTTTCCGATATTTTCACATACTTCCATAACCGACATGCACATACTAAGAAAAGTCCAAACTTGACCTCATTCCTTGCAAGTCAAGGTAAATTCCAAGTTTTCCAAATACGCAAAATTGCCGGATATAACAGATATGCGCTTATCTTATGGTTATAAGGGTTTAAGTTCATAGAGTAAGCTATGGAACGATTGAAGGGCAAGTGAATTAAGGAAATTAAATGTCTTTGGAACTTGGAAGAAAATATGAGGGGCAATTTTAGCCCAATTTGGAGAAAGAATATCTTTTAGTCGATGAGGAGTTTTGAAGCAAAGTAAAAGCCTAAAATAAAGTTCATCGTGTCTAGTTCCCAATGCAAAAAACCGCTCGTCGATACGGCACCGAAATGGAGAATTATGGACATTACAACTTAGGCTGACAGAGCAGAAATGTTGCTACAGTAACCACTACAGTAATCGACTTGCTACAGTGACCCGGCCCGAATTTGACCCACTATTTAAGGATCAAATCTGATCCTAAATCTCATTTTCAGCCCAAGAATACTCCAAATATTTCTCAAATTTTCTAGAAAATTCTCCCAACTTTCGTCCACTAGATTTTAACGTAACTTACGTGAAATCCCCGAATTTAAGTTCTGACAACACATAGCTGTGATTATAATATCGAATTGCGGCGAAACTTGGCTTGGATTCAAGATGATAATCAAAGATATTGCAATTCTAGCGGGTGAGAGGTATAAATCTTTTCTTATTAGTATTGATTTAAGCTTATTTACGGAGGAAAAGTTACTAAATAAGCGTATAATGAATTTACGGGTCGAGAAATTGAATAAAACATCGTGTGGGATGTTTATGGAATATTTTGGTGTTGATAATATTGTTGTTGATGTTGGTATTGTTGTTGTTGTTGTTGGTTGCTGAATTGAGATTTTGGGCTAGGCATATAAACAGAGGAGATCTTCGAATTTTTGGCGATTCTAGAAAGATCTATTTGGAGGCTTAGGATAAGTATATAACAACAGGCCTAATAATAGTATGAATGGTTTTATGTGTAGATTTCAAGACAGAAGGTAGGCTGGAAAGTCAAAAAGCGAGCTTCCAGGTATATTAAGGCTATCATTTCCTTCTTTTTGGCAAGATCTATGACAAGCGCGAAGCGTAATGATATCCATAACGAATCCACTCCTAGATGTAGGATATCCAAGTTCCTTGACTTCTTAAGTCCCGGAGGGGCATCTATAAGTTGTGCGATTTCATAACGATGTCTAATTTCCCGAAGGGGACATTCTTAAGGTTTTCTTATTCCTATGCATTTCACATTTGATTTTTGAGTCTCGAAGGAGACAAATGAAAAAGGGAAGAAGTTCCCGTTTTTGAGAAAAAGGGGAAGAAGTTCCCATTTTTGAGAAAAAGGGGAAGAAGTTCCCATTTTTAAGAAAAGGGAAGAAGCTCCCGTTTTGAACTAAAAGTTGCCCCGAAGGGAGTCTTTTGATGGTATTTAAAGATTTTCATGCATTTGCATATTGATATACATGCACGACATCATTTCATGGGGAAGGGGAAAAGGGCTAAGGCGTTATATACGCAAACAATACGATCGGTGGTATACGAGGATTATGATGCCGAAGGGGCCATTATGCTATTATGCCCGAAGAAGGAGCGGGCGAAGGCATGCATTTTATTTTATATATATATATATATATATATATATATATATATATATATATATATATATATATATACACACGTACTCACTTTGCGCATCAAAAGTTCATATGCACATACATGTTTATCGAGAGTTAGTTACAGGTACAGATTGAGTCTCGTTACTCTTTTATCATCCAAGTTAAGATATATTATTTCAGTTCTGCCTTACATACTCAGTATATTATTTGTATTGACATCCTTTTGCCTGGGGCACGATGTTTCATGCCACGCAGGTGTATACAGATGAGTAGAAGACATTGGCTATAGGATGTTCCTAGGCTATCAGCTGGATTGGTGAGCTCCATCTCAGTTCGGAGTGTTGCTGAGTCAGAGTACTTATGTTATGGTATCTCGTGTATGTTAGAGACTTTTGCAGACAGTGTCCTGTGGATAGTGCATCGAGATGTCGACAGTTGTGTAAAGTGACTATATAGGTTGATGTGTTTTTATGCTATATTTTTAAAGATTTTATTGTGACTAAATGTTTTCTTTGAATTAACGATAAGGGAGAAGTCCCTGAGCTGACGAAAGAGTTTTATTGAAAAGTTTTTCATGTTTTACCTAACGAAAGCGTTATTTTAGGTTCACAAGAAGTTGTGACTCATAGATGGACAGGTAGTATAGCACTCAGTCGAGTAGGGTCTTGGGTGTCAGTTGCAGCCCTTCGGTTTGGGTCGTGACAATACCCTTTTAGTGGTTGAATCAGTGCGAGGCGATCTTTCAAAAAGCTCAGAACTTTATTAATTACAGCTTCTATTTTGACTCTTCCTATGGAAGGAGAGGGCTTTTCTTGTGTATTTTGATGCTTCATGGATTAGCCTTGGTTGTGTTTTGATGCAGAAAGGTATAGTGATAGCATATACTTCGAGGCAGTTGCCCCCCTTATGATTTGGAGTTAGCGGCGATAATATTTGTAATTAAAATTTAGAGACACTATCCTATGGTGTGCATTCTGAGCTATTTAAAGATCATCGAAGTGTTCAACACATTTTCAATCTGAAGGATCTCAATTGGAGACAGCAGAGGTGGTTAGAGATGCTCAAGGATTATGATACGATAATCCATTATCATTCAGACAAGGCCAATGTATTAGTGGATGCCTCGAGTCGAAAAGCGGTAAGTATGGGTAGCCTAGTATTGTTACATGTAGGGGAGCAACCTTTGGCTATAGATGTTCAGTCCTTGGCAAATGGTATTGTGAGACTTGATATTTCGGAACCTTACAAGGTTCTGGATTGTGTGGAGGCACGGTCTTCTTTATTGGAGTAGATTAGAGCCTAACAGTTTGAGGATGCAAAGTTATGCAAAATTTGAGACAATGTGTTGAAACGAAAAGCAAGAAAGGCAATTCTTGATGATGAGGGGTTGAAACGAAAAGCAAGAAAGGCAATTCTTGATGATGAGGGGTTTTGACGATCAAGGGTCGCATATGTGCCCCCCAGGTTGGTGGTTTGACCAGATTAATCTTAGAGAAGGCTCACAGTTCGAGGTATTCTATTCATTCGGGAGCTACAAAGATGTATCGGGATTCATAGCAAAATTACTAGTGGGACGGTATGAAGAGAGACATTGTGGGATTTGTGTCTTGGTATTTGTATTGTCAACAAGTGAAGTATGAGCAGAGCGGATTGCGATGGATTTTGTGGTAGGGTTACCATAGACTTTGGGGAAATTTGATGCTATTTGGGTCATTTGAACCATTTGACTAAGTCGCCTCATTTCATCCCCATTCAAACTACATTTGATTCCAAATAGTTAGCCAGAATCTACATACGAGAGATAGTTCATTTGCATAGTGTACCTATTTCTCTCATTTCGGATCGAGGCACTCAGTTTGCAGCCCATTTTTGGCTATCCATGTAGAAGGAGTTGGGTTCTTGAGATGAGCTTAGTACAACATTTCACCCTCATACTGATGGTCAGTTTGAGCATACTATTTAATTCCTTGAGGATATGTTGCGGGCCTATGTGATTGATTTCGGTGGTTATTGGGACCAGTTCTTGCCTTTGGCTGAGTTTTCTTACAACAATAGCTATCACTTGAGCATTGAGATGGCACCATTTAAGGCTTTATATGGTAGGAGATATCGGTCTCCGGTTGGTTGGTTTGATGCATTTAAGGTGAGGCCTTGGGTTAACGACTTGTTGCGGGATTCCTTGGATAAGGTCAAGTTGATTGTAACAACTTGTTAGGTCGTTATTGTGCATTTAACCCATCTGCCTCCATTTACCCATACTCGAGCCTTGTTACTATGATTCGACCCGCGGAGATGGGCGACACAATTTTCAAAGTAATCGATCGAGTTGTATGATGACTTATGAGAATTAGAACCTTAAAGCAATAAAAACCTTTGAGCGATAGCCGACTTTTGGGTAAACGAGCCTTTTTTGAAAAATCGTCAATTTTGTGAGGTCCGGAGTGTCGATTATGACTTGGTGGGATATTCAGTTCGGTTCCCGAGGCACTCAAGAGTACTTTGGGCTACTGGTAGGATAGTTGGTTTTTGGCCTTTAGGGGTTGACCCGGTCAAATAGACCTCCAATGGGAATTCTGAGACCATGAGTGAGTCTGTAGTGTACTTTTATGTATGTCTGCATACCTGTTTTGTATCTGGGAGGTCTCTAGGGTATGTCGGGATTTGGGGTGAACTTGGTGAAAAAATAGAATTTCACTGGTTATTGGTGTCTCGCCCCTGCAAGACTGAGTGCCCCCCAGTGAACCCGCATCAGCGAGGCTTGGTTTGTAGGCGCGAAAGACTTGAGATTGTATTGAAATCTGCCCCAGGGGATGGTATTCCAATGAGGCGAATGCGCGGCAGCGGGACCACTTCCCTTTGGAGCAGAAGACGTTGTTCCAGAATCATTAAATGCCTAAAATGAGCCTTTCATTTCCCATTCCCAAAATTAATTCTCCAAAGTGACTCAAGGGAGTTTTGAAGTGTTTCTGAGTGAATTCTTCTTGAGGTAACTCTCTTCCACCTTGTTATCCATTACTTACTTTCCTAAGCTTGAAATATGCAATGAAAATCTAGAAAGCTATTGGAGAATATGAGTTTCAACCTTCTTATTATTATTTGAATTTTAGGCTTTGAATGTGAGATTAGTTGATGGGTTTAACTAATCTAAGCATGGAATTTCGTTAATTTGTAACCAATAGGCTTGAATCTTCAATTTGAATTGAGAAATTGAATATGGTAGGGCTTATGCCTAATTTGGGGGCTTTGATGAAATTGATCAATAATTGAGCTAAATCAGCAATTGAAGAGTTGTATTGGACTTCTAGAACATTGGGTTAGCAATTCAATCTTTGAAATACCTGTTTCATCCTTAAGGGTCCGATTTCCCTCTTTTCCTTAGTTGATTTTGATTCGAACGAATAAATAGCAATATGGGTATAGTTGTTCCCCGTTTCTAACTTAGATTTTGGTAATGGCTAGACATTGAGTATTCGGAGGCTCTTTGGAAGGGCAAGGCTCATAGTTGACTGTTTGTGGCACCAGCTCGGTAGCGAGGTCAGTTACGGCTTACCTTTATCGTTGGACTCTAGTTAGTGAAGCATATGTAGAGTTAGTTATTGACGGAGAAAGCATGTTAAGCCTTCGGGTATGAAGTTAGGATAGATATTCTTAGGTTGGTATTGTTGTTGACTTTATGGGCTGGTTGCCTCATTTGTTGTGATTTTGCTTGTTGTGATGTGTGTGGTGTTGGACTTGTTGCTAAATATGTCATGTTGTGAATGTGATATGTTCGTCTCTCACTATCTTGACATCATCATTGATAAAGGAAGGAAATTGATTCGGTATTGATATTGTGATATATGCTCATGCAAAGGGACGATTGAGATTTGATATGATTACATTTGAGATTGATATTATGCATTGCATTCATATTCATGCTGCATGATATATTGATATATTTGTGATTGAGTACGATGATCATACGTGAGAACGGACCATCCGAGATTATGGACAGATTTGGGGTACATTTGGACATGATTTGAAACCATGAGATGAAATCATGTTTGGATATGCAATTTGAATTTCTTAAGTTGTATTTTTCTTTTAGACATAAAAACCCCACAAGTTGTGAAAACTATCAAAACTTTCCCAATTCTTATACAATCTTACTAAAGGAGCATGTCATAGTTCATAACAAAATTAATGCGCTACTAGAAGGCTGATAAGTTATGATACCTTATGTTTTGATGATTTGACAAACCCTAAGAACAGATATCTCACGTGCTTTGCTATCTTGATGTCACGACCCAACCGAAGGGCCATGATGGGCAGCCTTCTGAGTACCTCAAAATGTATATCTCATAGGCATATCTGAGTGGGCCATGAAGTTAACTCATAAATATCATAAGTAGAAGGGGCACATTCCCAAAAGTTATATATATACGTGAATGTACATCATCAAACTGTACCCATATCTATAAGCCGACATGACTCTCAAAGGATATAACAAAAATATAGACCAACGAGGTCATAAAACATCTAGCTAAACACATCTATCTATGAGCCTCAATATGGAATGCATAATATAGTAAGGAACGGGATAAGACCCCGCCATGCCCATATATACTCCAAAGAATCATACCACTCTGAACTGTAACTCCAAAACAAATGGAGTGCTCCTGTACCAACGCTGAAGTAGCAGCCTAAGGATCTATACCGTCTCCCTATCTTCCTGTGGTGATGAACGAAGCGTCCACAAAAAAAAAGGACGCCAGTACACATAAGGTACTGAGTATGTAAGGCATGAGAGCAACATAAGAGAGACATAAGAAAACTGTAATGTAAGTGAATGCAACTTGGACTGCCTCTGAGGGCTGATGTTATGCAAAAGTACTGTGCATGCATGCATGAAGTCATATATATATATATATATATAACGCACACCGCGCGCATCTATCGTATCGTATCGTACCAAGATCATCATCATCATCACCATCATCATCGTATCATCACCGTCATTTCATCATATCACCAGATGATCAGGTGGTAGTGCGTATATAACGTCGTCACCTTCCCCATACCCCATACACACCCACACACACACACACATATATATAATACATAATATACGCGCATATAGCGCCTGAGAGGTCTCGGCTCCGTGTATGCATATATATATAAATAAATGAAATGCAATGCATAAACATGATAGGAGTACAAATGACTCTAAAGACCAAACTGGATCTAAGAAAGACTTTTTGAAGACATTAATATGGAGCATGAATCAAATGGTTCATTCCTAACTCTAAGAATAGAATCATTAAGGATTAATGTTACGAGTATATTCGGTTCACTAGGATCATGCCAAAAAGAAAGAAAGAGATAGCCTTAGATACCTCGTCGTCCACTTAACCACTCAATTTCTATCCTCCCGAGTTAGCAAATCTACATTCAAGATGATTCATACAAAGGTTAGGTCATTCAAACGCTTATAAGGAGAAGCTAAACTAGTAGGTAAGCTAACGAAATTTTGGCAGCATTTCCCGTATAGTACTTACTTCCACCAAACTTCTAAACAACACCCAAACATAAATAACAACATCAACAATACAACAACCAAGAGATTACATACAAGTTTAGACTCAAATCATTCCAAAATCGCATTTCAGATTCTATCCATAGCCAAAAACTACAACACAATACTTTATAACCTCTCTTCCATAACTATTTCCACGCTTAAGACTTGCTAAGCCTTCATATCAACTCAAAATGAGGAGTAAATTGAAAATCATACCTTATAATTTGAATAAATTCACCTCATACAATTTACTCCAAAGCTTATCCACCACAACTTCAACTAGAAGCAAAAACAAGCTCCTTCCATGAACTAGTTAAGGATTTTAGGCTTGATCTTCTCTTGATTCTTACTCTTTAATCCTTGATTTCACTTGGGGGTTAATTACATATAGTGTAGAGGGTTCTATAAGTGTTTGGGGTCTGACAAAATGAGGGAAAAGTGATCAAAGTAAAGGCGTACGAAAAATATATAAAAAGAAGGCTGGCACCGACTTAATTTTACAATCCACTTTTAAGGACTGTAAAAATCATACGGCCCGTATAATTGGACTGTAAAATCCAATCAGTGGCTCACCCACTCTATAATTAATTTACAGTGGGGATCGGTTAAATATACGATCCGTATACATAACCGTAAAACCCAACTTTTTCCCGAAACACACTCTCGTCGATTCGTTCAACCTTTAATCCTGTCAACTCATACTAAGCATGGACTGAAAACCTCGTATGCTTAAGATGAACATGTATAATTGCAAATACACTCAAGAAAAAAACTCCGCTTCCAAATCTGTAGCAACCAACTCATGAAGAAACTTGACGTACGAAAATACGGAGTGTATGTTACACCTCGAAAAAATTTTCGTTGATGCACAGTGAATAGACTAATGAAGGACGCAAACTATACGGTGTTGTAATAAGTAATGAATGACATTTGATGACCCTAAGTAAGATTTCAAAGATATTCGATGTTAGACAAGAAAGTTTGCCAAGAGAAGGCAAGGCATACGATAAGTATCGGAAGGATTTACGAGTAACAAGTTAATGATGATTTAATGATGCTTTGGAGAAGATTTATAACATCCCTTAGATTGTTAATGAGGTGATAAACAAGTGTCAAGAAGGTTCCATAAGGATTGGAGATCAAACGAGTCGACGAGATCAAGTTGAACAGGCGAGCATTTATACGGCCAAACATACGGCCGTATAAAATATGGACCGTATGTTCATCCGTATAATCAGCCCGGAATGGCGCCCCTCTGGACCAAATCTACGGCAGACATACGGTCGGATAGTATTTTTATACGGACCGTATGTTGGTCTATAAAATAGTCGGGATGATTTGAGTTATTTAATAAGGGATCTAAGTTTCATTTTATTTCATTTCCCTATCCTCCACTTCTCTCTAAAACATCTCCCTACATTTTCTCCCAAGATTTCAAGAGAAATTAGTGTTCAACTCATCAAACCAAGTGAATCAAGTGTAAGAAAACCCATTAAAGTTCATCCAAAACAAGGAATCCAAGTGAAGGTGAAACTAGGGTTTTGCTCAAGTGAGGTGTTTGCACCCAAGGTTCATTCCTACACCATCTAAGGTAAGTTTTATGGTATTTCCTTATTGTTTAAGGTATTTGAAAGTTGAAACACTTGGATTGTAGAAGGATATAGAAAATGGGTCACGAATGTGGGAATAATGTCACTTTTGAGTAATGTTTGGATTGAGTCATGATTCTTGATACATTATGATTATAATCATGTTATAAACAATATGGAGAACATGGAATAGACATTGTATATGAATGAACGTAATCGTGTGATATGACCATGAATATCGATGATTGGAAGTGAATTGAGAAGTAAGGATAATGTAGGTGAATAAAGGCTATTGTTATGATGTGGAGAATGTTATTATTGATGTTTGGGAGTTGATATATGATAAGGAGGAAGTCGTATAAATAAAGGAGATGCTGTCCAATTTTCTCTAGCCTAAGTCATGTGTGCTAAGCTATCGATTTTCTAATGTTAGTATAACTTTAATGAAAGGTAGAAACGTGAGCATTGAAGGAGAACGTGCAAGTGATAGAATAGTTGAACGGAAAGGTATGTAAAGCTAACCTTCTTTCATAAGGCATGGTTCTTTGGCCAAACAACTATTCTTCTATGAGCCTATGATATTCTTCTATGATTCTATCTCTACAAAGCTATTAAGCTCATGATCCTTGATATGTTACGATTGTACTAAGTTCCCTAGATGACGAGTAATCCTCTAGGGATAGATGAAATGAATGACGATAGTAATGATGCTAAAGATGCTTATGAGCTTATATGTATAAGTGCCTATGAGTGGCTACTATGAAACCCCGAGCATATATGGCCGGGTAGAATGTATAGATATGTATATATGTATATATATATATATAGATATATATATAATGCGCGCGCGGTATACTATCGGAGTTGGGTATGATAACGAGCCTTGGTAGGGCCCGGTATGTATGACATCGAGCCTTGGTATGGCCGAGTATGTGAAACACCAAACCTTCGTGGCCTCGGGTATGCTATATAAATGCTATGTAAATGATATGAATATGAGTACGAATATGCTAAGTATATGTAAATGCTATGTAAAGGCTATGTATATACGTGTATATGAGATGTAAATGATATGAATATGAGTATGAATGGAAATATGAATACGAATCGAAAATGGATACGAAATTAAATGTGTACGGATACGGATATGGATGTATGTACACGGATACACAATAGAAATGGAATGTCCCTATGAAAAGCAAGTAAAGTGCTATGACGATGATACTATTATCTCCCCATCTATGCTATTTCTGTATGTTGTCTCATTATGCTTTCCATATTGATGTTGATCATGCTTTACATACTCGGTACATTCTTCGTCATGCGCGTCCTTTTGTTTGTGGACACGCGCCATGCCGCGTGTGGCCGAGAGACAGACTTGATCCATAGCTATATTCTCGGGGACTACGTAATGTGAGCTCCATTTGTTCGGAGCTCTGACTTTTTGGTATTGATTCTTTTGTGTACATAATTATGGGCACGAGGGTCTGTCTTTTGCCCTATATGATATGACATATTCTCCTTAGAGGCTCGTAGACATGTGTATATGGTTAGATGTGATTGGCCTTGTCGGCCTATATTTTGGATATTATTTTGTGAGCCTCGTCGACTTATGTGCATTGATATGGGCATGGTTGCTAATGATGATATAAATGGATTGTTGCCAATGAGATTAGTATGATGGTGAATGATAAGTATGGTTTAGCTATGTGGCTCACCTAGATGTAATGTGAAAGTATGTTAAGAGGTGCCGGATGTGGGTTCGCCGGGTGCCGTCGCCATCGGCCCTGCTCGGTTGGGTCGTGAAAAAAAAAAGTGGTAGCGAGTTGTGGTCGCAGGGGTGTGTCTACGAGCCATGTCGAGGAGTCTTGGTTATGGGTGTGTTGCGCGCCACACTTATAAACAAGAAGGCTGTGCGGCATTTTAGGAATGAATGACCTTCTTTCTTCATAAGAATCGTGCGATAGGCGCGTGATATAAGAACTTTTGTTCCTTAACCGTGTGTTATGTATTTCAGAAATGCCTGTAAAGAGAAAGGCTACGTGTCATGATCCAACCGGAGGGCCGCGACGGGCACCCGGAACTATCCCACCCGGGCACCTCTTAACATGCTTATACATCACATCTAGGTGAGCCACATAGCTCAATCATGCTTTTCATTCATCATCACTCTAGTTTCATTGGGCAACAACACATCTATTTCATCAATAACATCTATACCCATATAAATGTATATGTGTTAATTGCCACTATCAAAATAATATCCCAAAATATAGGCCGACAGGGCCCGAACATATCTAACCATATATACATGTCTACGAGCCTCTAAGAAAGTGTACGTCATGTCATAACATATGGGCGGGAGACGGGACCCCGCCGTGCCCATAAATATGTACACAAAATAATCTATACCAAAAATAGCGACTCCAATGAAATGGAGCTCCCACTTATGTAGTCCCCCGAGAAATCTAGCTATGGATCAAGTCTGTCTCTCCTGCCACACGCGGCATGACGCGGCGTCCACAAACAAAAGACGCGATACGAAGTTAATGTACCGAGTATGTAAACATGATCATATCAATATGAAAGCATAATAGACAACATATGATATAACATAGGATGGGAGATGATGGCATCATCGTCATAGCACTTACTTGCTTTCCATAGGGACGTTCCATTTCTATTGCGTATCCGTGTACATATAGCCATATTCGTACTCATTTACCTTTCGTATCTATTTTCGTATTCGTATTCATATTTCCATCCATACTCATTTTCATATCATATACATTGCATATACATAGCCCTTACTTGGCATTTACATATTCTTAACATATTCGTACTCATATGATGTCATATACATAGCATTTATATAGCATACCCGACCACAAAGGTTCGGTGTTTCACATACTTGGCCCTACCAAGGCTCAGTGTCATACATACCTGGCCCTACCGAGGCTCCGTGTTATCCGTACCCAACTGCAGTGGTGCGCGCGTATCGTCATATATAGATATACATACATATTCACTATATTCTACCCTAGCCATATAAGTCAGGGTTCTACAATATGCTCATGGGCACATATACGTATAAGCTAATTGTTATATCCCATATTTCATGTATTCGGATAATTCGAGAAAGTCTATATGATAAGTGCATTGTGGTCATTTTCAAGAATTATTTAATGTACGGTACAGTCGTGAATATTATTTATGATTATTATAAGTATGGAAATATTGTGAATGGTTAAGAGTAAGAAGAAATTCGCAAAATGGTACGTGGGAATAAAGGTTAGGGGACAAAATAAATATTGAAAAGTCGGGGCAAATGAAATTTCACCCAAGCCTGAAAATTCTAAAAGAGGCCATATTGGCCATGTGACAAAAAAGAGAAAGAAAGATGACCAAAAAAAAAAAAGGAAAAAGAAAATAAATAAAGTCATCTTTTCTTAAAATTTCAAGAAATTTAGAGAGGGGCATGTGCCCCTCACATGACTAAGGGAATTATATATATGAGGGAGTCATCAACATTTATCGAAGAAAAAGAAAGAAAAAAAAAAACGAAAGAGAGAAAGAAAGAAAGGCACAAGTGTTCACAAGAAGAGAAAAAAAGAAGCAAGAAGAAAGAAATTCCAAGTCTTCAATCCTTGGTCTAAAATTATGTTCTTCATGTGTATTTTCTACTAAGTACAGTTCCCTTTCAACATGGTATAATTGTTTTTTGGCAAGGAAACAACTTAGTGGCAAGTGGAAGTTTTGGAAAAAGGTAAGAATTTCATGTTCTTATTGTGTTATGGAAGATTATATATGTTATAGTATGTAGAAATGAATGAAAAGTATGGAAACTTTGTGTGTTGTGGATGTGTGTGTGTGTTGGCCGTGTATTGCATGGTAGGAGGAGGAGATGGATTAAATTCCATTTAGTTTGCTAGTTGTGTTGTTGTGGTGTTTGTGATGTAGATAAAGGTTTGATGAATCAAGTTGGTATTGAATTGAATGTAGACATTATGTCACTTTAGAATGATTTTGTGATATTATGGAAATGAAATTGTTTAAATGTAAATTATGATTATGGTTGATAAAATTGGAAGACGGAAATATGTTATGAATATGTATATTTGAAGATTAGAAGTATGGATGGATTATGGTTTTTGATGAAAGTTTGCATATTTTGTATATCTTGTGAATATCTTTGTGGAAATGATATGAAATGATTTAGGGTATGTCGGAGTGATCTTGATTAGTAATGAATGTGAAAAAAACATTGAGATTAGTTTGGAAATGTGAAGTTGGAATGAAAGTTGTTGAGTTATGTAGTAAAGAAGACTATTTATGTTATAGAGTACGTTTTATGATATGTTGTTGGTGTTGTTGGATTGTGGGTTGTTGTTGTCAGATATATTTGCCTAGCTAAGTCTCGGATGCTATATGTATAG
>NW_026714247.1:0-23870 GCF_029784015.1 Lycium ferocissimum
CCCAAAAAAATTTTCCCAACTCAATAAGAACGTTATAATTCATTACCAATACCATACTAAAAACATTATCTTATACATTAAGATCATAATATTAATTTAAATACTTAAAAAGTCTCAAACCTACAACTCCAAAATTCTTATCTTCATTAACAACATAGTACCCACGTCACAACAACCAAAACACTAATTAAAATTAGCTCATCTCCTTCCACCATTCAACACATGCACGGTTATCCTAAATAACCACACGACTCAACTTACATTTTCTAAATTTTTTCATCTTTTCCTCCCCTTACAACAACAACAACAACAAGTAAACATTGATTCTTTCTACTTCCTCACCCCATGCAGGGCCATCAACCCAACCATCTTCCAACATGCATGTTTTCAGTTTTTCATCCTTTTCCACATACCAAACAGCCCCTTTATAAAAAAGGAATAAATCTTACCTTTATTCCAAATTTCTTCCCTGGTTCGTTTTGCCCAACGGTGATTTTTTCCCTTCCAACAACCATACCATGTTGAAGAGCACCCTCAAGTTAGTAGGAATACATGGAAAAATAATTTTTTTGAGCAAGATTCCAAGGGGGCAAAATTGCTCCCCTTGGCCGAGACCTCCGTCCCTCTCGGCTCCTTTCATCTTTTTTTTTTCTTTCTTTTTGTCTTGAATTAAAATGATGACTTGCTATATATATATTTGTCCTCCACCAATTTTTCCTTATTTGTAATTTGGCCCCTCAAAATAATAATATAGCCACATGATCCCCCTCTAGAGAATTCCACCTTTTTCTTGATTTTCTTGAAATTTTTAACAAGAAGACTAATGTCTTCTTAAGGAAGCTTGGTCCATATCCTTTTTATAATTTGTATTTAGCCCCATTAATTAAAAAAAATGTGGGCATACTCCCCCTACATTCCACACACGGCCACAAGTGGCCTTTTAGGAACATTCTTGATATTTTGTAAATTCCCATTTTGCCCTTGACTTTCTGAAAATTACCGTTTTATCCCTAACCTTCCGCATTGCTTCCACGGCCCATTTTACCAATTTCTCTTCTTGCCCTTAGCCTTTCTCAATATTTCCACAATACCAATATTCATAAATAATATTCCCGACAAACGACACTAAAATTATTTTAGAACATAACGTCTTTGTCCTTAATTTCTCACCATTGTCCCACAATGTCCGGACATACGAAATACGGGCTATAACACTATCCATGCCTTACATACGCAGTACATTGTTCGTACTGACGTCTCTTCTTGTGGACGCTGCGTTCATGCCCGCAGGTGTAGATAGTCGAGACAAGGATCTTACATAGTAGCTTGCCTTCAGGTACCAGTTCTGATTGGTGAGCTCCATTTCTTCTTAGAGCACTGCCGAGTCTAGATATATATATGTGTGTATGATTTTGTTCAGGGTATGTCGGGGGCCCTGTCCCGACTTGTATACTTCGACCATGTTCATAGAGGCTTTGCGGACGGTTCTGTGTGCAAATTTTAGTCATAGTGTGACGATGGTGATGTTGGCATCATGGGTCCAATGTACATATACTTATGCATGATATTATGTTCGTATTTAGCCTCTCGATCCTATTGTTTCCATTTGAGACACGAAGGATGTAAGTTATAAGTTGGTTCGCTCGATTTTCGTAAGGTGTCGGGTGCCAATCACACCTTACCAAATGTGGGGTGTCACACCCTAGTTTCCGTTAAGGCGTGATGGGCACCCGACCCTTACCTAGGGCCGAGCGAACCCTCTGACCCTCGTGGCACTCATAATCATATTGGGCCCTCATAGCATAACATGAATACATAACGAAAGCTTTTCAGAAACAAACTTGCTTTTCATCCCTTTTCAAATCAAGTAATGCCTGTGATCGTATAAAACCCGTAGAATAATGCATCACAATACGTCGGCTTATGGAGCCACTTACAAAACTGACATACTACATACACGACACTGTCTGTAAAGTCTCTAACATGGAACATGAAACCATATCATAATGCTCTGACTCGGCAGCACTCCGGAGAAAGTGGAGCTCGCCAATCCCGCTGGAACATCTTCTGCTAATATCTTCAACTCATCTGGGTGTACCTGCGCGGCATGAACGCAGCGTCCACAAGAAGGGACGTCAGTACAAGCAATGTACTGAGTATGTAAGGCATGAGTAAAACATTTTAGAGGATACAAAGCATGAGTAGTAACAAGACGAAAACATAGGGCATTTCATGAGATGAAGAGTAACCTGCACATCTGAGTGCCCTTTTAGGCGGAACCATGCCTGTTTAGTGCTGCGGAACGTGCAGCCCGATCCATATATATATATATATATATATATATATATATTATATTGCTGCGGAACGTGCAGCCCCGATCCATATATATGTAATAAAAGAGTAACTTTTGTACATCCGAGCGCCTTTTTAGGCGGAACCATGCATGCTTAGTGCTGCGGAACGTGCAGCCCGATTCATATATATATATTATATTGTTGCGGAACGTGCAGCCCGATCCATAACCACATATCCCGCGTCCGAGCATCCCGCGTCCGGGACGGTATCATGTTATATTATACCAACTGATCAGGTGGTTACGCGTATATAACGCTCTCGCCCTTTCCCATATTCCCCATATACATATACATATATCATATACATATATCATAGTCATATATCATATAATATATTATATGCATGAGAGCCCAAAGAAAGTCATGTATCTATCGGAGTGACATAAGGTCGGTAACCTCCGATCGTATTATGGAATAATCATGGTCGCTTTGTCTCACCTCGAAGGAACGATTATTATAAGGTGAGACTGTCAATGAAGAATAACTTTATGAGGAAACATAAAACAGGATCATAAGGCATCAATTCATATACTTTAGAATCTGTAGAAATAGTCATCATTCATGAATAAAATTGAGAAATCAAGAAATAGCTCAACATTCTTATATCGTTATTGAACTCATAGACTTGGAACCTTTAATCATGAAATCATCATCATCATATTCATCGTAGGAAAATATTCTCATTTTTGACGTCATCGTTGTCATTGTAAAACATATCCATCGTTGTTGTCATGAAAGCTTACGGAGTCATAAACCTCCGTTTTGGAAAGATACAGACATTTCAGAATTCTTTTCAAAAAATAGGTCGTTAGAACCAACAAAGGAAAGTCGCGGGGCCCACGGGCGAGCATCAACCCGATCCGGGCCCGCCTATGAAAGTTAGAGATTATTACTCGTTATGAAATCTTCTACGATAGTTTCGAAGCGATCCGAGCCCATCTGTGAAAGTTACAGGCGTTCGTAGTTTCGAACTCGTTTAGGAACAAAATTCTTTTGAAAACAAAACTTTCGAAAACACAAAGTTATGGAAGCATTTATGAAATCGTAATCTAAGAATCATGCCTTTGAAAGAAATGGACGAGCCTTAACATACCTTGGCCGCTCCCTAGTCTAATCCAAACTTATGCCTTGGCTTCTCACGATCTACAATCACGTCATTAGATATCAACCATTAGCCATAAGCACTTAAGAATCCGATTTCAAACTAACACTTTGTCTACAGAAATTTCGGCAGCATTTCCCCTATAAATTGGACATCCCCGAGAATTCAACTCGGCCAATCTCAACAACAACCAAACCAACAAACATGATAACGATATCCATAAGTGATTTAGAACGCATTCTAACATCACTAATTCCTTTCTACATAATTCGACAACATTTCGTTTATATTCAAATAATCTACATACGATCGATTCAACTTCATTGATCATACGTCTAAGTATTAATCCGAAACCATTCAAACACGATTCAAGAACATTCCAATCAATCGTGCAATATTCAAAACAACTCCAACAATATACTACTCCAACCGAAACTTTCCAAACTTGGCAAGAGCAACACAATGCATTCTTTTTCTTTCAAATTCATACGCTATATCAACAATTCACACAATGACAACATTCTTATCGTAAATACTACAAACCCTATTACAATTTCACTCAGAACACACTTCTTCTACATAGTCCTTCTCTCGTTTTCAAAGCGTACTCTATTCACTCACATTCATCCATATCATCCCAGTCATTTTCTAACATTCGTTCTACTTCGTTTCCCATCCTTCTATAACTTGAGTCCCGTCATTTATGGTACTCGTGTCCTTAGTCGCACACGTCATATCCTATTACTACAATGTTGTCCCACTTCTTTCTTATTTACTCTTTCCGTTAACTCCTTCTCCTTACTGACCTGATGATCCGCCCGTCCTACGCGACCTTTTATGGTTTTTGCCCACTCCATAGACTCTAATCTTCCTTAGATTAATCGACCTCTCATTTTCCTCTTACGTCTGAATTTGTGAGACTTTTCAAAAACTTCCCAGGGGGTCACCCATCCTAAAATCGCTCTCACGCCAGCACGCTTAACTTTGGAACTTTGATGGAATATGACGCTTTAACGCTTTCCTGACTGCGTCTACCTCACCGCACGACCTTCTACACATAATATTGAGTAAGTCGGAATCTTAACATATTCCCAAAACGCCCCCACGGCACATACCGGCAGCTGCCTTATTAATACATTCCTATCCGTCATAATTCTTCTCTTTTTTTTTTCATCACTTTTCTCCAATTTATTGACTCAGTCGGTGCCTTAATACATATTACTCTATTCAAACCTACCAGTCCTCTCTAGACCATCTCTTAACATCGCTAGTCCATTCCAAATTCCTTATTACCATATCCCCATCGTTACTATTCATATGACCTTTTCCAAACATATCCCAAACTTACATCTTACTCTTGTATTATTTCCAAAAAAATAAAATTTGGCAGAGTTTCCTCTGTATTCCTTACTATCCCAAAACTCGCACTTGTGAAATACCAACAGCGCCTCACAGGGCCATCATCATATATACATATCATATCGTATTGTATCGTATCATAGCCACACAGGGCTCTCAATATTCATAAAAGTCCGAAAATATTAGATTTACCTCATATGCTCAACACGGCTACACGTGTCACACTTTCTTACTTACCTTCCTTTTCAATTTTCAACTTTGCATTTCAATCGTATGCCAACACCTTACTTGGCACATATCTTTCATACCTTGGCTTACTCCGCATGCCTTGTAGTT
This sequence comes from Lycium ferocissimum, assembly GCF_029784015.1. Taxonomy (NCBI): domain Eukaryota; kingdom Viridiplantae; phylum Streptophyta; class Magnoliopsida; order Solanales; family Solanaceae; genus Lycium; species Lycium ferocissimum. Next base: position 5,152 of record NW_026714247.1, read on the forward strand.
TCCAACATCGCTAATCATTTTCTTCTTCACTTTGTCTTTTTTCCTGAAATCAAAAGTTAGTACCGGAAATCTCATTTCCTATAACTTGGCTCTATGGCACGATCTATGAAGTGAAAGAAGAGTAACCAACCTAAATGCCCCGTAGCCTCCTAAACAGCCCACAAACGGCTACAACTTCCGCTTGAGTCATTGAACTTTCATTCTCATCATAGAACACATAACAACAACACTCAAAATATTAAATAACAATAATTCATCATTCCTACACCATATAGCACATACACGGCCACACACACAACACCCCAATTTCATGATTTTCATTCATTTCTACACTCCACCACACACACAAAGCATGCACAACCACCTACAAGTCATGTAGAGAGAATTAAATCTTACCTTCCACTTATTTCTCCTTCGGCTAGAGTTGAAGAATTGCAACAACGAACGATTCAATTGCTCCAACGACTACTCCATGTAGAGGACCTTCTAATGAGTAGAAAGACTAGAAGAAAACAATTTTCATGACCAACCTTATATGGTTCGGCCAGCCCCCTCTAGCCGTTTCTCCTCCTTTTTTTTTTTCATTTTTCTTGAACTTTCTAGGCTTGACAAAATAATGAATTGGTCTCCCTCTTTCATGACTTAATATATATATATATATATATATATATGTAAATGAGTGCACATGGCCGGTCATGTGCACTCTCTTTTCTCTTTTTTTTTTCTTTTTCTCCAACTTTCTAGAAATTTCCATAAAAGATGAATAAGTCTTGCATGGTCCTCTAATATCCACATATATATACATAAGTCCCTTACAAAATATGAAATGAACACATGTACATCTTCATGGCTCAAAATAATTGGCCAACCATGGGTGGGACCCACGGCCACTTGGCTTCTCCAAGAAGTCATGAACTAATAACACTTTCCAAATTCCAAGTTCTCTCTTATCATTCCATGCCAATAATAACATTCATTAGCGGCTTGCGCATTAAAACAAAACCGGAGAATGGCCTTGCCCTTAACTTGTCGCAACTAACTCGGAATATCCCAGCGTACAAAATGCGGGATATAACATGGGGTGTGACAAATTGGTATCAGAGCAGTTCTGTCCTAGGGTTGTCTACAAGTCGTGTCTAGCAGAGTCCTGTTTATGGGTGTGAAGCCGGCCACATTTATAAACGGGGAGGTCGAGGGCGTTAGGAATCATTGACCTTTCCTTCTGTCTTAGATCGTGCGATAGAGCCAGAGTCTAGAAAAGCTTGCTTCTGACTCCTTTTTCCTGTAGGTAAGTGCAGACTGATGTGAGATGAAGAGATCAGCTTCAGATAGTGGGGGTGCTAAGAAGGCCTCTAGAGTATATCCAGGACCGAGTCGGAGGAGCCTCAGTTATTCCATTGAGACTGATCCTTCGGAGGACCCAACGACGATTCCTCCAGAGTTTTTGACACCCGTGAAGAGGAGGACCCCCCTGAGGGAAGTTATGACACAGATCCGTCCGAGTATTCGTCTGGGACCTTTGGAGGAGGAGATTCCCGAGGCCGTACCAGCTGCTCCTATAGTAGAGCACTACGTCAGACCAGCCTCCCTGGTGAGTGTTACGGATTACTCTAGCCCTCTATCCTGGCCGTTGGTAAACCAGGAGTTACCCGGTTATCTATATCTTTCGGACTTAGATGAGAGAGATGATGAAGGCCAAACGAGCAGATGGTGGGTAGACGATGACGAGGAGCACCCTTCACCTTATAGTCCACCAGATCAGACTAGAGACCGATCGGCTACAGGTATATGAGCCTTTATTGAAATTTTCTATGTATGTGTAATTGCTGTAGACTAGCACTTAACAGCGGCGAGCGGAAATTCAAAGGGGCCGATAACCAAGTGTTTATAAGTAACGGCGACCAAGGTGTTTACGCCACCATTGGGAATCTGGAAACCTAGGACAGAAAATAGTCATACGCATAGGTGAAAGGTGAATATTGAGGATTGAAATGGATAAAATAGTAATTGTGTAGTCGGACGACTAAGAGACCCTTTCTAATTCGGAGGGAGATGCATTAAGAGAACAATTGGAAATCTGTTAAGCCTTCAACTTGCTCCAGATTATGTGATGAAGGTCATGCGGTGAGGTGGATGAGATCATACCAGCACTAACGCACCGGATTTCATCAGAGTTCCAAGGTTAAGCGTGTTGGGGTGAGAGAAATGTTAGGATGGGTGACCCCCTAGGAAGTGTACTAAAGGTTCTATAAATTCAGACATAAGAGACAAATGAGAAGCTAGAGTAGTCTAAGGGAAATTGGAGTATGCGGGGTGGTTGGAAACCTTAAGAGGTCGCGTAGGACGAGGCGGACTAGACCGGTGAAGAGAAAGAAGGTGCATCACAACTCTAGAATTAGGATGAGTTTGAATAGTGTTTGGAAATACCTTGTAAGCGAGGCGTATATATATATATATATATCAATGTGTATGATATCCCATATATGGCTGTATCAGCAGGTATGGGTATCCCAGCAACCGGCGTTGCGGTAGGAAGGCATTAATCGAACAGGGTAATAAAGTTCAAGTGATGTTATTTTCGAAAGAACGTTACCGACATCAAGAAAGGAAAGAAAGTGAGTAAGAGATCAAAATGTCGAAAAGATGTTACTTTCACTACCGAATAAGTTTGGAAAGTTCTAATGCAATGACGATATTAGAATGATCAGGTCTTGCAATGATGCTAAAAGATTACCAACTCTCGAAAGATATATATATATATATATATAAAGGGATAAATGTGTGGTCAAATTGACACGGTTGCCTTGAACATGAGGAAGCTTTTCTAAAAGATGACTTAAGAATAAGACGGATTTGCACGTTTAAAGGAATATTTCAGGAACTTCGGAGCTGATACTGTAAATAATAAGAGGAGAAGAGCGCTCGAGGAGGAAAGAACTCAAGAAAGGTTAAGGGTGAAAGTAGCGAGGGTATACTAATGGGCTGATTGAAGAAAAAGGAGAGCATCTAGGAATAAAGTAACTGGAAACCTTCAACCATGGGGATACACAAGATACGTTAACGAGTTGGCGCTAGGAAATCGATCAATCATCGAGATAAGAATGAGGATGATGGGGCAACACAAATGATTAGAAAATTAATAACATGGGACAAGAATTCTTGTAAAGACCGAGAGATTCGATCACCGAGGAAATAGAATGAAATGTAAGGAACGTGCATGGAAGACAACCTGGCCGTGGCATCAGAAAGACAGACAAAGGCTCGATGAACGAGGATGGAGAGAGTGTACATTGTAAGAATTTCGTGCTAAGAGCAAGAAGTAGCAGGACACTCGGAAAACTTGGATGCACAGCTGCAACTCAAACGCGTAGTTAAGAAGAATTATGAGCAAGTGAGCTAGACGGGCGAAAGGACTAGTAGTGGATCGAAGGGTATGGAATATTGACAAAATGATATGCTATAGACATAAATGGAAGAAGAACTCAGGGTAAGAAGTCTTAGAGATGCTATAAGAAAAGTCGGGAAGAAAGACGAGGAGTAAGGTATAATCGAAGACTTCATAAATGACGTGGTGAATCTCGATGCCCCCATTAACTTGCGTGTCCGAAAAATCGCTAGTCATAAAAGACAGAGGTGTGAAAAGATGGAAAAGAAGGCATCAGAATTGGATCTAACCCTTATAAGTGTTCCGATTGGATACAAGAGTGTGATTAGCAAGAAGATAGATAAGTCAGACCACACGATGACGGAACCCCGGCCTTAAGAAGATCGTGAGGGGCGACAGATAATTGTCGAAGCTGATGGGTACTCAAAGGCTATTGGCGTATAAGGACCTCCTTAATAAGGGGGGAGGAACATATTATATTAGACTTAAAAGGAATGATGACATTTTCAAGCTCCAGAAGAAGAAATTTATTAGCTCAAGGCCAAAGTTGTATTGGCATATCGGGAAGGTATAAAAAGGAGTAGAACGAATGGAAAATAAGTGTGCCATGAGGCGGCATAGGAAGAAAGTATGGAAGGACACCTTAAGGGAATGCTTCACGCCGACATGAGCTAGGACATTTCTAGACCGTGGTTTGAAACCCCTGTATCAAGCAAAAATTGCATCGTACCTAAGTATGCAGCGACATGTCCTAAAGAGTAATAAAGAGAGCAAGAAAGGTTTTCAAGTCAATTCACAAGGATAACAGAGAGGAAGGCGAATCCAAGAATGACAACAAAAAAAAAATAAACTAAAAAACAAAAAAAAGAAGGGATTTTAGCACCGGAAGGGATAACAATTGTAGCAAAAAGGACAATGATTGGTACTTTGGTAATTTTCCGAAAAGAGGAAGAATGCTGCTCTTATGAATGGAAATAAAAGAGTTCACCGGATGTTAGAAAACATTTCATGGATTACTAATTATATTGAATATGAGAGCATATGCTATGGAATTACATGAACCGTCAACGTGAAGCCATGCCCAACTACAATTGTAAAAAGGCCACATCAGAAAGCCAATAGGGAATAACGACGGATGAAGTGACCACTAGTACATGGAAATCAAAGCTAGATAGATATATGTTGTAAGAGGGTCGTAATGGAGTAAGAATTGTCGTAGCCCTATGCTTCAGGGTTGTATTGTGAGATTTGAGGTAAGGAGGTTAAAGAAACAGTTGTGGCAGGAGCTCAGAAATGTGGCGAGCTACAAATTTAGTTGAACTCGGATTATGAGTTTGCCATAAGTGTAACTATACTGCGAAGGATAATAAATGGCGAAGAAACATTACGTACATACGTATTTCAGCTATTGATATAACTGGCCTTGGAAAGGAACTGGGAGGAATAGTTTAAGGAATATAGCCATTATGCACATTAGCGACAAAGTAATGTTGAATAAGCAATTGGAATGTAAGGGTAAGAGAGACAGTGACAGGAATGTAAGGGAATAAGGAGCCTGACTAACGAGCTACCAGAAGTCGGTACAGTACATACTTAAAAATCAACGAGTATAAAAGGATAGCCCAAGATGGTACCGAAGGAGTAAACGCAAAGAGGACGCCATAGATGAGAAAGGTAATTGCCCACTAACAAGGAAATAAGAAGCGAGAAAAAGAGAATACTTATAGGATGACGAATAGTTACGGCACGGCAAGTCAAGGCTACAATAATGGAGACAGAGCGAGAGCGAGATACTAGTTAATTTTCGATCATGTACATGAGGGCAAAAAAGTAAAAGAAGTTAACTGAAGGCAATAAAAGGGTTAAGGAAGAATGAGAAGAGACTGACCCAAGTTCTAGTTTAAGCAACTGGTAATCGGACCCTAAAGGGAGAATAACTATTCTAAGGAATCAAAGATGATGTCGTGGGTTGGCAATACTGCAACATTCGAGGACGAATGTTCCTAAGGGGGGAAGGATGTTACACCCCGGAAAATTTCGCGCTACCAAGGTCGTAGACAGCTTAGTATGGGCCTGAGGAAGAGCAAAGTTATGCGAGGATTAAGGAGAAAGGTTATATTATAAGAGTGTAATAACGGTATACATATGACATTTGGAGACCATATGGGGTGAATTGGTTCATATGTCACTTGACGGAAAGCCCTCGTTGCTGTAAGCTAAGTGGGGCCCACACGTTAGAGTTTTATAAAGGACATATGAAGAGATATATGAGTAGTACATGGAAAGTTGAGAAAATCTTAAGAAAGACACATAAGCCAAAAATGGGCATAAGCCCTCCAAAAGAACTATTTAAGGAAACATTTTCGGATGATCTGACTTGGAGGGGCCAAAACTCTATTATAAGTTTGGAATTTGGAAAAACGCCAAAAATGAACGTTGTATATAATTGAATTACCTTTCCAACCATAGGTCGTAGGACCTGATACCAAATCGGGATCAAGAGTTATGACCTTTTTACTGAACGAACGCGCAGTCAGAAAAATTAAGGCGCGCGAAGGGCGCGATGAGTTAATTTTAAGTCGGTCCAGCGGTAGAACACGGACCGCTATAAAAGGGGAGACCCCCTCATTTTTCGACCAAACACACCAAAACCTCCTTAAATATTCTAGAAATTTCCCAAACCTTCCAACCATCAACTTTTATCCCAAAACCAGGTATAATTCCCAAATCTCGGTGCAGACGGCGTATAGTTATAATTACAAAATTGTGTATTGAGGGGTTGTGGTGTAAGATCAAGGTGGAGGAGTAAATATATAGCATTATTATCGAGATAAAGGTATGAATCTCTTGTTATTAACGTTAATCTTGGTTTAATTACGGAGAAGGAGTTATTAAATTGTTGTAAATTAATTCTGTTGGTGGAAATATGGGACAAACACCATATGGGCTGTTCTATGGAATAATTTGATATGGGAAATGATGTTATTGATGTTGGTATTGTTATTGTTGTGTTGGTTGTTGAATTGAGAATTCGGGCTAGGCATATAAACAGGGGAGATGCTGCCCGATTTTCGACAGAATATAGAATAGTTTGATTTGAAACTTGGAATAAGTGTGCGATAAAGAGGCTAACGTTAGTGTAAATCCTCTTAAATGTAGACTTGCGAGCTTGGACGAATAAGCGTAGCTAATAGGAGGTTGAACAGGTATGTTAAGGCTCGTCCCTTTCTTTCAAAGGCATGATTCCTATGTTATGATTCCATAAATGTTTTCATAACCGCCTTGTTTTCAAAAGCTCGAAGTTCATGACTCTTAAAGCCTCTTATGATGTTAAATGGAATATGTTCTATGATGATTGTGACGATGATGATGATTCTCTTCTTTTGAAACTCCGAAGCTATGATTTGAGGGCATTATGAGATTATTGAGCCATTCCATGAATGTCTTAACCGTACTTATTGTTGATGGTCTCACCTCATGTTACTCGTTCCTTCGAGGTGAGATATAACGATGATAACGATTCTATTTCCAGTGCTACCTAAGTTCATGATTCTCGAGACTCCGTGACATCGTCGATTTCATCTTGCGATGGTTGATCCTTCAAGGATTGATATGATGATAATGGTAATGCTAATGATGACGTTGATTTCATTTATGAACATATATATATATATATATATATATATATATATATATATATATATATATATATATATATATATGTATGTATGTGTTGCCTCCCTCTCGATCATTGGGGATAACATCGAACCCGAAAGGGCCGAGTAAGATAACATCGAGTCCCGAAAGGGCCGAGTAAGATAACATCGAGTCCCGAAAGGGCCGAGTAAGATAACATCGAGTCCCGAAAGGGCCGAGTAAGATAACATCGAGTCCCGAAAGGGCCGGGTAAGATAACACCGAGTCCCGAAAGGGCCGGGTAAGATAGCACCGAGCCTATATGGCCGGGTAAGATAACACCATGCAAGATGCTATATACATGTATATGTATGGAAAGTCTTTTTTTTAAAAGCTAAGCATGCACGACATTCGCCTTAACGGGGCATTCAGAGGCACAGGCTGATCCCTTTTATGTTACTTTATCTTTATACGTTCATTGTATTATTTTCCATATTCGGTACCTCTTAATATGTTACTATTCATGCCTTACATACTCAGTACATTGTTCGTACTGACGTCCCTTCTTGTGGACGCTGCGCTGCGTTCATGCTCGCAGGTGTAGATAGTCGAGACAAGGATCTTCCATAGTAGCCTGCCTTCAGGTACCAGTTCTAATTGGTGAGCTCCATTTCTTCTTGGAGCACTGCCGAGTCTAGATATATATATGTGTGTATGATTTTGTTCAGGGTATGTCGGGGGCCCTGTCCCGACTTGTATACTTCAGTCATGTTCATAGAGGCTTTGCAGACAGTTCCTGTGTACAGCTTAGTCATAGTGTGACGATGGTAATGTTGGCATCATGGGTCCAATGTACATATACTTATGCATGATATTATGTTCGTATTTAGCCTCTCGATCCTATTGTTTCCACTTGAGACACGAAGGATGTAAGTTATAAGTTGGTTCGCTCGGTTTCCGTAAGGTGCCGGGTGCCAATCACGCCTTACCAAAGGTGGGGTGTGACACCCCCGACATACCCATAAGCAAAAGGACATCTCCAGGTGGAGATGGAGCTCACCAATCAAAAGCGAATACCCGGAGGCATCCTATGGTAGGTGATCCTCTCCTCGTCTATCTACACCTGCGTGGCATGAAACACAGCAACCCCAGGCAAAGGGACATCTGTACGAAGAATGTATCGAGTATGCAAGGCAAAAATAAAACATAACAATAAGATATCATCACAAAGAGGGATAAGAATCAACATATAACCTCTGACTTGCCACTGAGGGCCATGACATGCATAATAAACTCAATCACGTATGTGTATATCTAAAATGCCGTAATCCTAACTATATCACAATCATGACGTTAACTGCCTACTTGATCAGTGGTAAATGCCCGACCGGCCATAGCTCAGTGGTAAATACATATAGCATAACTTCCCGACCGACTGTAGCTCGATGGTTAATACATGTCTGCCCAACCGGCCGCCACCAGGTGGTGAATAGATATACATAATTGTCCAACCTATCGTAGCTCGGTGGTAAGATAAGAGTACAATGGCCAAGTCTCTACACGTACTATCTATGCGTATATAGCGTCATTTCTTACTTTCATGAATGTATACAAGGCATAGGGAACCCGTTAGGATCTTTAGAACTTTCTTTGGAGTGATATAAGGTCGTTACACCTCCGATGTCATTATGGGCATTAACATTATCATTAGGTGCCTCAACGGGACGTAGAATACGATACATAACATGCTTAAAGAACATCATAAGGGAATGAATATCATGAACATCCCTAACCACTAAGAGTAGAGTCATTTAGAATAGCGTTAGTCTACGTCTTGTCTCACTTTAAAATATCCCAATAGAAGAAAGAGTTTAGCCTTAACATACCTGGTCCTAGCCAAATGGCTTAAGAACTCAACTCATATCCGCTTCCTGACCTATATGATAACAAAATGATACTATCGTCAATCATAAAAATGACTCTTTAATCGTATAACGGAAGCTAACTTATTCTTTAACGAAACAGGCAGCATTTCCCCTGTTCTTATCACTTACTCAAGCCTACAGTAGGCAAGACAATACAACAACACAACCAGCAACTCAACAACAACCTAACGAGCGACAAGCTCAGTTTAGAATTATTAAACGACAAGTTCCAGCCTCCATATTCTTTCAAAACACAAGACAACCATCCTGACAACTCTATTAAGTATTCCTCAATCATAATCAACCATAAACATCAATAGCAAAACCCTCAACATAGCCCCAACAGGGCACAACATCCGCAACATAACTTCTCCAAAACCAATAAGTTCTAGCCTCTATAAGAAGATTACAACCTCTAAAAGATTAGACAAGGGAAGTAGAAGCATAAACTTACCTCAATAAACTTAGAACTGCTCATTCTTGAGATTACTTCACCTTGAAGTCTTCTTCAAATCAGTCACAAAAGGATCTACAATGATCTAGTAAGGTTCACTAACCTCTTAGCAAGCTAAATACCTTGATTTCGTTTAAATTTGCTCCAAGTTGATATGAAAACCTAGGGAGAGAGTTTAGGAGTGCATAAGGTCTGTGTATGATGTGAAATGAGCCAACAATGGAGCCAAACAAATTATATAAGATCAACTTAAAAAGTGACAGCCTAGATGTATGTTTTCATGTGTGGCGTAAATGAGGCCGTACCTGGTCTAAAAAAATTCTGTGTTTCTTTTTTAGAAGTATAGTGTCACCTCACCAAAAGTACGATCCGTACTTCCATATACAGGTCGTACAAATTTGCCCAAAATCCAATTTTCATCGAAACATTTTCTCTTCAATTCGTTTAACCTCTAAACTTTTTGATACTTTCTAAACATGGTATTAAACTCTTATATACTCAAGATGGACATGTCTAATCTCTTAGAATCTCGAAGATAGTCCCGCTTTCCGAGTCTACGTCGACTAACTCACGACGAAACTCAACGTACAAAAGTATGAGGTGTAACACCACCCATCTCCGCAAGTCATAAATATACAAGAGCAACCTAGGGAAGGTTATTTTGAAGAATTTGAGGCGAAAGGCTCTAAACAACTTAGCGAGTCTTACAATCCATCCTTTCACTTCAACCAGTAAGTATTTTTAGATATAATATTATATGAAATCCTCCATTAACGTGCACCTTATTAATACGTGTCTATTTTTGAAAAACCCTACTTGACTATTCCCCTTCGCACCGCACTGTTGAGGAATAATCTTCCTCAACTCATCCAGTTCAGGCCAACCATACGAAAACTTACCAACAATAGTAAATTGTAAGTTCTTTATCACCTCTATTCTTGACACTTCGGCAGTCATCCACTTTAGAAAAGGTAAACCATCAATATATGTGACATTCTTGTTAGGGATAGGTTCACACTTATGCATGGGTATGGTGTTTGTAACGTTCATAAGTGTTCGGGAAAAGTTTGGAGAAGGGGTAGGGTTAGCAAAAGAAGGCGGGAGAGTAGCAGTGGTTGCGGGCAATTACATTTGGGGTAGAGGTGGGAATTGAGATGAGATGGTGATCGGCAAAGGCTGGCCAGTGGCCATGGTTAGGCTAGTGTAGGGTTAGGGTTTGCATAGGTTTTTAGGACAGAGAAGAGCGTCCTAAGCCTATGTTGTATCTTTGGTCAGACTGCTATGCTTATTTACATCATTTTCTCAACACAAGAAAAAGTACTCAATACTGGAGTTAGTACTACTAACGGAAATATTCTTGTCCATTAAATAAGAAAAATAGGAGAAATATGCAAGAAGAATGATTCAGCTATTTAATTAAAAGCAGGAACTAGAATAATTTCCTATCCTAAAATAATTGAAGAAAAGGCTAGAGAATTGAACAATGAATTTATTTAGCTCTGAATTCTCCTTCCGTTTATCTATAGGGAATTGTTCAAGTTATAGATTCTACCAAATGCCTTGTAAACTAATATTCTTTCTTCTTTTGCGAAGTTGTCAAATTGCATTAAGAATTAAAGTTGAGCTCACGTTCTTTTTCCAACAAGTTGCCAAGGACTTTCTCTTTTAAAAAATGATATATACATGGCTATTTTTATCATGAGCACATATGGACTTTTAATTTTACCAAGTCGTCCTTTTAGTTGTACATTAACACTATTTTTTAGTTGTACATTAACACTATTTCACCACCAGGTTAGTTCAATTGATACGATCTTCTTTTCTTCTTCTTTTTGCTCACATGCTCCATTAACTTATGAGTTGTTAATATTTTAATAAACTATGATATTTCCTGCCAGAAAAACAAGATTACTATTATTAAAATTTAAATAATAACTTGACTTATACATGATATTTTTTTCTTATCAATTTCTCCCACACTTAAACGTTTTCTTGTCCTCAAGCAAAGAAAATTAATAATGATAGTGGCTAAACATTTTTAGCAAAATAATGAGATATTTTGGAAGAAAAGAATCAAACTAAGATCAAACCTTGAATTCAAACAACCTTTAACCGCACTCATATACACTTGTTGAGAATCGAAATCACAATATTCTCTAATCCCAAGTAATTCTTACAAAAAGAAATGCCTGTATATCGAAAAATATATTTATTTAGAAAAATGATGGGCATAGATAAAAAGAATTCACTCACTCTGAACCAAGAAGTATCTCATGTTACCGGAAATAACCGTAAGCTTGACTATCATGTGGTTCTAGACTAATGTATGAGTATTTGAGTTGAGATCATGTAGGGCTTTTATAATGTTGTAATGTAGACATAAGGACAGATAGAATATATATGGATAATAGTGACTCAAATTCCTATTAGGCACTACACTTTACCTTCTCACTCAAGTACAATTTCCTTCCATTTTCTTTTAAGCAATCAACTTCGTTTCTTTTTTTTTTTTTTTTTTTTTTTTTTTTTCCGTCTTCCTCATTTCAACCATTTCACAATGTTTCTTATTTTCCTTTTTAAATTGGAGCTGCCAACTTCTCTTTTTTTTTTTTCAAATATTCAACAACGACAATTGTTTTAGACGGGTAAGATACATATGAATAATTTGGACACTATACTTTCTCACTCAAGCACAATTTCCTTCCATTTTCTTTTAAGCAATCAACTTTGTTTTTTTTTTTTTCCTCTCACTTTCTCTTTTCAACCTCTTCACAATGTTTCTTATTTCCCTTTTTAAACTGGAGCTACCAACTTCTCTTTGTTGCTCTTTTTTTTTTTTTTTTTTTTTCAAAGTTTCAACAACGCCAATTTTTTTTAGTTTTCATTACATTTCAAAATATTAACAATCTCAATCAATTATCCTTTCACTTGTCCTTCATCGTTCACACTAATTTTTTTCTTTCAAATCAACTCTCAAAGTGCCTAAAAGGAAATATGTGAACAAACAACAAGTCTTAACAACAAAAAAGACTAAGGGTTAAAGCTCGGCGATCAACAAATAAGGGATAATTCAATTAGGCTCAATGAGGTTAGCTAGGGATAAGAATCAACATGGTAGGTCAATTTAGGCTATGGTTTAACAAGAAAGACCTACTTTCATTTCTCAACTCAAAATCTACCTAGAATTTTACCTCAAATCACATTCAAGTCAAGTTCTAGATTTCCAAATATGCAAGAGAACAATGTAATACAAGCTGACCACACAATGCACTTAGGACCAGTGAACATTACGATTCCAATTACCAATAAGCAAAAATAAGTTTGGAAAGGAAGTCATGCAACTCATGAATAATACTTAATTAAATTCATCTTTCCTAAGCCACAATTTTATTTTATTTCAAATCAAACCATTTTTAGCCATTTTATTTACCGAAACAAAGAAAATAACTAAAAGTTGTAAAAAGTATTCAGTTCAAAATATTACGATCATGGAAAAGAACCGAACAAGAAATCCATGGAAGTACATTACTATGAATAAAGCATCTCAATTTTTTAATTTTCATTCTATGGATTAATTACACAAATACGTAAACGGAACACATATCTTTTGTTTTTTAACTAGAACTATTTGCATTTAACATAGGTAATAATGGATATTATGCATCATTATACTAATATTTAACATATATTATGCATCTTTATAGTTATAATAAGTTGACTAGAAGAAAAACTATCCCTAGCTGAGCTCGTGCAAAAAAGAAAATTTTTTTTATTACTGCTTATATAGTACACCAACATTATTTCACAATGACTAATTAAAAATCATAACCATCCGATAAAAATGGGACTTAAACAAAAAAGGTGTTACCTCCCCCACACTTAAATCTTACATAGTCCTCTATGTAAAACTCGAGTTGGGGGTCCCTGTCTCACTATTCATTGTTGTCCACACTGCAACCATCTTGAAACCACAAAAGATTTGGTACAGATCCTGACAATTAGAAGTTTCACTGCCATAACCACTACTTCTCACACTTTCACCTGTCAGCTATTCGGGGTGCTCTAGAGTCATATTAACATTTCCACCAGCAAAGGACGGATGGCCAAATCCCATGAACTGAATCGAGGACGATTCCATGTCAAAATCATTGACACCAAGGTGTGATGTCTTCAACATTTCCTTGAAAATAAAGTTGCTAATTTTCAAAGTTCTGGTATTGGGCTGAATTTGTTAATGTTGACCGGCATTTGAAAATTGAAAATTCATATCTTGAAATGCTAGCCAGGGACCGTCAAGGGGAATATTTGATATTTACGTAACAGAACCTGCCTCATTCATTACTTTTCCTATGGAATACAAAAGACAAGTTTTGATAGTAGTGATTTCTTCATGCATTACATTTTGATGCATAAGAAGAGTGTCAATCATTCTCTCAACCCTTTTGAACTCTTCAGATAACATTGCATGTCCCTGTTTTTATTTCCTTACTTGTGTTTATCCTAGCACGTTCTCACTTGCAAGTCCAATACACGGCCCTAATTGATTAAGGCTTGTCATCTCAATGTCCGGTGGATGAAATCCCAAACTAGGAGATGGTTGCGTTTCAAAATGACCAATCAACCTTGTTTGAGCCATGGTAAAAAGATCTTACCTCTCTGTTTTTTCGACAACATTTGATATTGTTACATATTACCCCTCCAACATTGATCGCGAAGGGATTTTCAATTGTGTACAACCATGCTGGTTTTTCCATCCCTATATTTGTAGAATTTGGATCTGGTTTCAGGCGGTCATTTAAAAATAACATCCAATTTTTTGCCGCTTGTTTAAATCTGGGGTGTCATATAATTTGTTGATTGCTTCTGGAGGAAAAAATGGTCTTACCTTGCACTTATGGAAGTGAGATTTTTTACGTCCATACTGGAATAGAATTTCGGACCAAAATTAACACTGCTTCTCCGAGGTTCTTAGCAAACTCTTTTCAGTATAAGCGTTCAATTGTGGAAACACGTGCATGATTTGTGGACCATTATGCGTAGAAAAATCAACAACTCTTTTTTCAAAAAGTTTACGATGTAATTTTGTGAGGGCCCAATTTGCCGCTACAGGTGCGACAAAATGACTAAAGTCTAATTGTGGTAAATCATTTTGTGGGGAGTCATTTTGTGGGACATTAAAATTTTCCTCATCTGAATACATTTGGCACAAAGAAGAAATAGAGATGAAAGGGTTAAAAAAAAAATAAGAAAAAGGTTGAAGTTTAGATAGTACTCAAGAACAGTGGAAAATATGGAGAAGTTGGCTTTATTTTTATTTTTTTTTCGTGAAATCTCTTGATTGTAACTGATGTTGAAAAACTAATATATAGCTGGATTATTTAGTGTAAAAAGTGTAGTAATTCTTACCTGTTAATCACTATTTATGTAGAAGTGACATTACCTTGGGTCATGTCAAAGTTTGTCAGTAGCTCTTGGTTTGAATTGACATCACGTTAGAAGCGGTGGTTTTTTACTGATTTGCTTTTACTTTCATTAGCTTACTTTTGACCCGAGGAGACCGTTTACATGCTTTCCGAGGTGTCTAGACTGGATTCGGCAACTTTTTGGAGAGATTGGCTTAAAGTGAAAAATGTTTGACCCGAAGTTGACTTTCGAGCAAACGAACCTTTTTCAGAATTTCATCAATTTCGAGAGGTCCGGATGGTCGTTTAGAATTTGTGTGGGTATTTGGTTCGGTTCCCAATGCATTCGGATGCATTTCGGGACTTGGGTTGGGAAATTGAAAGTAAGGCATCGGGGGTTGACTCGGTCAACGAGACCTCCATTGGGAATTCCAAGGCCACGGGCGCGTTCGTAGAACGTTTTTATATGTATCTATGTGTATGGCATGTGAACAGATGGCCTCGGGAACTAGACGGGAAATCGAATCGAATTGCGGAGTTTGGGAAGTTTTCTGGTGTCTGGTGCCCGCTTTGGCGGAACTAGCACCGCAGCAGCGGTACCGCTGGGGCGGTAGCCCTGCCGCTGAAGCGGTACAAATGTTTTAGGCTTGACCGCTGGGGCGGCGCCAGTACCGCTAAAGCGGGTGACGGGCAGTTAGTAACATTAATAAAGTGTTAAAAACCCTTAGACCCTCATTATGTCCCATTTCGATATTTGAGCTTGAGGGAACTGTTCTTAAGGATATTTGGAGGAGATTCTTGTAGGTAAATCTTGCTTATTTCTTCACTCTTCCTTTAATCATAATCATGTTAGATTCCCCCTTGTCACGACCCAACTAGAGGGCCATGACAGGTACCCGGAGCTGACTACCGAGCACCACCTATCAGACTTATCATCAAACTCAGCCTGAACATACACCATTTCCAACACAAACTTATCATGAACTGATCGTCCAATATCTCTCAAAACATATAAGTACATAAGCTCACGAGGCTACAAAATGATATACACGGTATACACTAAGAAGATCATGAGACATCTACTACCCACACATATGTATCTACGAGCCTCTAACTAGAGTATAGAGATCATAAGGAACAGGACGCCGCCGTGCCCCAAATATGTGCACAAAAGAATATATCAATAAGCGGCAACTCTGAAGTAGTGGAGTGCTCTTGCAAATCTGCTGAGTAGGTGTCACGACCCAACTAGTGGGCCATGACAGGTATGTCACGACCCAAACCGATGAGCCATGTCGGGAGTCTGACCTCTAGCGACTACACACCCCTAAATACTTATCTGAGACATATTGAACATCAAGGCCCATAAATGGCACAAACTAATCTCATAAAGAGGAAATATCAGAACCCTGTACAATCTGCATATATACACACAACATGCGAAAGAACAGTGCAAGCCAGCTAAGCTGCTACATATACTGTACACAAAAGAATAGAAGTCGACAAGGCTACATCATCTTACTACTACATACGACTGTCTACAGACCTCTACTGGAATGAAAGCTGTAGAAAGGACGGCACAGGGCCCCGTCATACCCATATGCATACACATCTCAAGAGGGGCATACCAAAACTAACTGTAGCTCCGAATCGAATGGAGCATACTGACCACTGCTAGATCTAGAGGTCCTACTGAGCTGGACCACCTGTCTGTCTCCCTGTACCTGCGGGCATGAACGGAGTCCCCCGAGCAACGGGGAGTCAGTACGGATAATGTACAGAGTATGTAAGGCACAAGAACAACATATACATAAAATATACATGAGAATCATGGATAAGATCTAAACTCATAAACTGAAATGACTGACTGCATGTACTTGTATGAACTAGTATCTGCCTAAATCTGCATAAATCTGCAAGCGATAATGCCTCTGTGGGCACATAATATGGATGCTCATACCTATCAATGATGGATCGTGCATCTATATGAGTCCGTATATACGCTTCGATATGCGTGCGTATATAACGCCCGATATATGTGCGTATATAACGCCTGTAAGCCTCTATGGCATCTCGTCATATCATATTGGCTCCTCTGTGGCCATAATCAATATCATCATCATAGTAGTAATACGTATATAATGCCTTCTAGTCACGGGTCAATGTACATAAATATATAATGAATGTAATGCATGGATAACTGTATGAACAGGACTGGCTACGTAAGACTGGACCCATGAACAGAAGGATCACTCATAAATGGGGTACATGAACATCAAAGACTGAAGTACTCCTAATACTTCTAAGAGTAGAGTCATATGAAATCTCGCTTACTCACTTGTTGGATCATATCATAGAATCATGCCAAAAGAAGGAAAGGTTAGTCTTATCATACCTTGAAGTACACGCAATCACCTAACTTCTACCTCTTGAACTTGCAAGTCTACAATTAAAATAACATAGGGCTTAATTAGGCTATTTACTTCGCTTACTAGCTATCCTCAAATGCGTATAAACCTCAACGAACTATAAACAATAATTTCCTTGTAAGCTTACAACTCTCCAACTTCTCATTCGATCCCACATCAACTACAATACTCACATCAACAATGACAACACATACATATATATATATATCAAAATATACGTAAACCCGTTTCCAATCATCTCCTAAAACAACCCTATATCACTACATTGCCCTTCATCAACTTAACACTTCCACAATTACCTTCTCTTCACTTATCATCACTAAACTCTAGATAACCAACTTAAATATAAGGGTAGAAATCATTTACATACCTTGAGGGATCAAGAATCCCAAGAATCACTTCAACTTTAACTCCCTAAACTCCACAACTTGAAGAAACCCTAGAAGCAACCTTCTTCTTCACCATCTCGAGTTTACGGGGTTCGGGTCTTGTCAAATCTTCACTAATATGATGAAAAATATTGGAGAGAATATATTAGGGTTTTCTGATTTTTGGACGGAGGAAAATATGAAATAGGGTCGTGGACCACCTATTTATACTTGGAAGCCAAAAAGGCTACAACGGTCCGGTTCGACGAGCGGGTCGATGGCCCGTCGACGTGTCGACGGTCCGTCGACTTACCCGTTGACCTGCGCCTGCAGATGCATGGCTGTGGGATCCCATCGACGCCGCACGTTGACGGTCCGTCGAACATGTCGACGACCCGTCGACGATGACTGGTGCCCTGCAAGTTTTTCTGGTTCAGTTCCGATCGTGTCAACTTGATTCGCTCAACTTTTAGCTCTATAGACTGCCAGGAATATCTACTGGTACCCTTGTACGCGGGGTAAGAAATTTCCTACCTCCAAACTCGGGCTCGGGTCTCTATTCCAAGGGCATACCGACTAGAAAACCATAGGTTCTACCACTACGAACACGAGAGGTGTAACAGGGTACCCGGAGCTGGCTACCGAGCACCACTCATCATGCTATCTATCATAATTAACCTGGACATATATCATTTTCAACATAAAACTATCATAAACCAATTTCTAAATTTCCCAAAACATGTATATATGCATAAGCTCGCGAGGCTACAAAATGATGTACAAAATATACACTGAAGAAGTCTCATGAAATCTACAACCTGCACATAAGTTTCTACGAGCCTCTAACTGAAGTTCTGAAGTCATAAGGACGGGACAGGACCCCGCCATGCCCAAATATATGCAGAAAAGAATATACCAATAACTAGCCCATCCGGAGTAGTGTAGTGCTCCTGTGTAGCTGCTGATAGAATCCAATGAATCTGTACCGCCTCCCTGTCTACCACGTGGGCATGAACACAGCGTCCATAAAAGAAAGGACGTCAGTACGAACAATGTACTAAGTATGTAAGGCATATATGATAACATGATAAGGAAATAGAGAAGCATAAGAAGAAAGTAT
>NW_026714248.1:0-24032 GCF_029784015.1 Lycium ferocissimum
TAAGCATTTATGATACTCCCGGTTATTACTTTTATGTACTGCATATTCGTTTGGTTATAATTGTTTTGTTGGACTCTATGCTTTACATACTCGGTACATATTGTACCGACCCCCGTTCTTCGGGCTGCGTTTCCATGCCACGCTTGGTACACCCCCGGATGAGTACGGGCTTTGTAGGAGATGTCCCGGCCCCGGCGTTGGCAAGCTCCCGATTGCTCGGAGGCTTTTAGTGTCCGATTATGCATGATATGTGTTTGTTGTTTGTTAGAGACTTTGCGGACGAGTGTGGGTTACGGATGTCGGTTACGAGGGTGCTCCATGGCCCGTCATGTCATTCGTGTTATGCCATAATTTTCATATGATTACATATTCGTCGATTTGTGCACTACAAAGGATATTTCAGAACATTTGTTGTATCTGTCATTTTTGTCTGATTAATAGTCTGGAAGTTTATGTATGTAATAAGAGTCAGTGGGTTCGCTCGGCTCCGAATGTGGGGTCGGGTGCCAATCACACCCTAGTAAAATCAGGGTGTGACAGTTATTATTCATGCCTTACATACTCAGTACAATGTTTGCACTGACGTCCTTTCGTTTGTAGACGCTGCGTTCATACCCGCAGGTAGACAGGGAGAGGGTCCAGATCCCTAGGAGCTTTAGTAGCTGATATACAGGAGCACTCCACTACTCCGGAGTTGTGGTTTATTGGTACATTCTTTTGTGTCTACATTTGGGGCATGGCGCGGTCGTGTCCCGTCTTCATGACTTTCAGTACTCCAGTTAGAGGCTTGTAGACATGTGTGGATAGTAGATATTTCATGACCTTATTAGTGTATATTCTGTATATCATCTTGTAGCCTTACAGGCTTGTTCATATATATGTTTGAGGTAGAATTGAAGGATGCTTCGTAACGAGTTTTATTTTTTAGAATGGCTCTTATTCTGGTTCAGTTATTTGATAATTAGAAAAGTGGTTCACCGAGATAGATTGGAAGAAGTATGATAAGTGGTGTTTGGTAGGCTAGCTCCGGGTACCCGTCATGGCCCCCTGGTTGGGTCGTGACAAAAGTGGTATCAGAGTAGTTCCATCCTAGGGTGTGTCTACGAGCCGTGTCCGATAGAGTCTTGGTTATGGGTGTGAAGTGCGCCACACTTATAAACACGAGGTTGCGGGGCATTTAGGAATAATGACTGTTCTTTCCCTTCATAGATCGTGCGATAGAACCATAATATAAGATTCCTCCTTTTCCTAATTGTGTGTTATGATTTCAGCTATGCCTATGAAGAGGAAAGCAACAGCTTCCCAGAAGGGCAAGACAGCAACAGGAAGGCGGACTGAACGGGAGCCACCGGTGAACATAGAGGAGGGTGAGTCCCATAATGAGGCTCCATGGTGTATTTCTCACACTCCGCCTATTTTAGAGGAGCATGAAAGAGCCTCAGTTCCAGCTCGAATGTCTTTAGTTCCTCCTCCAGGTGCCTCTGGCCAACAGATGACAGAGGCTATTCAATTACTGACCTAGCTAGTTGCTGCCAGACTCAGCGGCAGGGTGCGGGTCAAGGTGACAGAGCGGTTAGTGCAAGAGCCCCAGTTTTTATCAACTTGAATCCTCCAGAATTTTTCGGGTCAAAGCCGGATAATGGCCCGCAGGGCTTTATAGATGAGATGCTGAGAATGTTGAGGATAATACATGCTTCTGATACTGAGTCAGTGGAGTTAGCTTCTTATAGACTGCGGGATGTGGTCATTCTTTAGTACAATAATTGGATATCTTCGAGAGGGGAAAATGCGCCTCCCCCGGTATGGCAGGAGTTCATAGATGCCTTTATCAACCATTATTTGCCACCTGAGGTCCAACGGGCCCGAGCTGATAGGTTTTTAAATCTAAGGCAAGGAAATATGAGTGCTCGGGAGTATAGTCTCCGCTTCAATTCGTTGGCTAGGTATGCTCCGGCCATGGTAGCCGATATGGGACACCGGGTGCATCAGTTTGTGAGTGGATTGGGGCCACATTTGATTAAAGACTACTTGACAGCTTTGCTCCAGAAAGGGATGGATATCTCTCGTGTTCAGGCCCATGCCCAGAATTTGGAAGAGCAGCAGCAGCCGCACCGGAGTGAGCGCGATATTGACAGAGGGCATAGTAAGAGAGCCAGATCTGCAGGTGCTAGCAGTGAGTATAGAGAGGGTCAGAGGCAATAGTATTCCAGGTATTCAAGCCAATCCACGGCTAGTGCGCCTCCTCGATTTGCGGGCAGGAGATTTGATCGCCTTATTTATTTTGGATCGGGTCAGGGCTTGAGAGTTCTGGGTTCCCAGTTTGGAGGCGATTTTATTTAGAGGAGACCACTTGTACCACGATTCAATCAGTGCGGTAGACTACATACGGGTAAGTGTCGTCGAGGCTCAGATGCTTGTTATTCCTGTGGTCAGACTGGGCATATGATGCGTGATTGTCCATCGATGAGTGGTAGAGGTGGGACCCAGCCCACAGGATTAGTAGCCGACTCTGCTTCGTCTGTGCGCCCTGTGGGGCAAGGTTCACAGGCGCCATCAGGTAGTGGCAGGGGCAGAGGGGGAGCATCAGTTCAAGTGGTCCTCAGTGTCACGACCCGCCTAGTGGGCCATGACGGGCACCCGGAGCTGACTACCGAGCGCCACATATCATACCACTATCATCTTAACCTGTACACATGCAAACTCCATAAAGCATATACGCACACACACACACACACACACACACATATATATATATATATATAAGCCCTCGTGGCAGCAAAAGAATAATATACAGAATATACAATGAGGGTCACATAACATCCACTACCCACACATGAGTATGTACGAGCTCTCCGAAACTCGAAGTCATGAAGATGGGACAGGACCCCACCATATCTAAGAATATACACAAAAGAGTACATCAGAAACAGCACCTCCGGTCTATGAAAGTGCTCCGGTGCAAGCTGGTCTGGCTCTTAGGAAGCTGGATCGTCTCCCTGTCTACTTGTGGGCATGAACACAGCATCCAAGAAGAAATAGGATGTCAGTACGAGCGATGTACTGAGTATGTAAGGCATGCATCATAACATAACAAGAGAGCAAGAAGATAAAGTAACGATAAGAAGGAAACCGATGACTGCTTGCCTCTTATGGCGGATTCATGCATGCATACTCGTAACATATCATCATATCATATATTCTTTGCGGAACGTGCAGCCCGATCCATATATCAACATATTGCCGTGGAACGTACGGCCCGATCCATTACCCATATGGCCCGTGTCCGGAATGATATCGTAAGATACCAGTTGATCAGGTGGCTATGCATCTATAGCGCCTCACCTTTACCCATGTCCCCTATATACATATACATATACATATATAATATACGTAGCATGCATGAGAGCCCAAATAAAAGTGCGCTCTATCGGAGTGACGTAAGGTCGTGAACCTCCGATTATACTATGGCATCATCATCACCGTTAGGCCTCACCTTGAATGGTCCATGACATAAACTGAGGCCAAATGTTATATAGCATACTCAGACATAAACTGAGGCCACATATTATATAGCACGCTCAGTCATGCCATAAAATCATCCAGAACCTTAGGCTTGAAAATCTCTAGGATTGGAGCCATCGTAAGATTCTTTAGAGACTATAGACTTCTGGCATTTCTAGGAGTAAAAGATTATGAATGTCATGTATGGAATCAAAACATAGGTATCATGCCTTTGAAAGAAAAAGGGGATATCCTTACATACCTTTGTTGTTTAATTCTATCGCTTGCTCGATCTCCCTTATGCACACGTTTTACCTTCAAAAGGATTTGTATCGACACTAGCTAAATAATTATAAGAACGTGCTTACTAAAGCTAGAGAAAATTGGGTAGCATTTCGTTTGTTTATACAACTTCTTCCACATTCTAAATCAACACCCAAACGTTCATAACGAGAATCACAATATCGTAAACAGCAATCGTCATTCGTCTATATTATTCACATTTCATGATTTCCCCTCAATTCTCCAAAATCATGATCATGGTTCACTATCATGTTTATTCGCATATACTACTCATTCCATGTTCTACATACCATTTATAATCTACTTATAATCATAACGCATCCATATCAATGATTTATTCCAACTATGGCTCAACAAGAGCACTATTCTTGCATTTATGACCCCCTTCCTATATTCTTCTATTATCTAAGTGTTTCAACTTTTCAATGCTTCAAACAACATGAAAATACCATAAAACTTACCTTAGACAATGGTATAATAAGCCTTGAATGGAATACTCTTTTGCACCCAAAGCCCTAGCTCACTTCCTCTTAGAATTTCTTGGCTTAGATGACTTTAATGTGTTTCACAATCTTGATTCTTGTTGGTTTGATGAAGTTGATCATCAAATTTTCCTTGAATTCTTGTGGATGAAGTGTATGGAATATTCTAGAGGTCTTGAGAGAGATGAAGAAGTGTGTGGAATGAAATAAATGAAGTGGGAACACTCTTGTATAATTAGAACTTGTTCAGCTCGTCGGGACTTCCACGGACACTTTCACGGTCCGTGGAACATTATGTTGTCCTTGGAGCTGGTCGTGGTTCACCACCAGCCAGCCACCAACTCTGCTGGGAGTTTCACGGACCCTTCCACGGTTCGCACAAAGTTACACGGTCCGTGGAAGTGGCCGTGCAACTCACAGTTTTCCCGAAGTGGTCTTTCGTCTTCTCGTTTAATCTCCAATACTTTTGGAACCTTCTTAACACTTGTATAATGCTTCAACATCAATCTAAGGGATGTTATAACTCTTTCCCAAAGCATCATTAAAACGTCATTAACTCCATACGTTTAATTCTTGCCTGACACACAACTTATAACTCGCTTCCATTAACAACTCTCCTCCCTTACCTCGAATGTCTTTGGAAATCTTAATTAAGACCGTTAAAGACTATTCTTTACTTATCAAAACATCGTATATGTCATGCCCTCTATTAATCTATTCACTGTACGCTAACGGGAAATTTTCGAGGTGTAACATCCTCCCCCCCTTAAGAACATTCGTCCTCGAATGTTAAATTATCGGGAGTTCTACCAAATTTTTTCCAGAGTTTCCCCTGTAATTTGGCACTACCATCTTGTCACAGCAACCCAAAATAACATCGCCACATAGGGGTACAACATCCACAATGAGTAATAAGGCCGCACACGACCCAAAAGTAATAAAGTAAAACATTTCATACCTGGGGGCACTGATGTTTCACCTCGAGTCTCCTCTGAGGGTGGAAATAGATGCGGATATTTAAGCTTCATAGCCTCTTCTACTTCCCAAGTCATCTCCTCTCTGTTATCATTCCTTCATAAAACTTTGACTGAGGCTACCTCTTTGTTTCTAAGCTTGTGCACTTGTTTGTCTAGTATGGCAACAGGTACTTCTTCGCAAGCCAATTTTTTACTGACTTGAATGTCGCTTGTGGGTATTATTTTGGTCGGATCTCCAACACATTTACGAAGCATCGATATATGGAAGACTGGATGGACTGAGTTCAGCTCTGGGGGTAAATCCAACTCATATGCTACTTGGCCCACTCTGCGTACGATCTTATAGGGCCCGATGTATCGAGGACTAAGCTTACCTTTCTTACCAAACCTCATTACCCCCTTCATTGGCGATACTTTCAAAAATGCCCAGTCATTGGCCTAAAATTACAAATTCCTACGGCGATTGTCCGCATAAGACTTTTGGCGTCTTTGGGCTGTCATCAACCGGTCTCGGATAAGCTTAATCTTCTCAATCGCTTGTTGAATCAATTCTGGGCCTATTAATTGTGTTTCTCCTACTTCAAACCATCCGATAGGCGACCTACACTTCCTCCTATATAAGGCTTCATAAGGGGCCATCTGAATACTAGCATGATAACTGTTGTTATATGCAAACTCAATAAGTGGCAAATGATCCTCCCAATTACCACCAAAGTCTAATGCACAAGCCCGCAACATGTCTTCTAAGGTTTGAATAGTGCGTTCAGCTTGTCCATCGGTCTATTTGGTGGAATGCAGTGCTAAATTTCACTTGAGTAACCAATCCTTCTTGAAAGGATTTCCAGAATTTAGCTGTGAATTGTGCTCCTCTGTCAGTAATAATAGATGTAGGAATACCATGAAGCCGCACTATCTCTTTGAGATACAATCTAGCATAGTCCTCTGCTGCATACGTAGATCTGACCGGTAGAAAATGTGCTGATTTCGTGAGCCTGTCAACAATCACCCAAATGGAGTCGTACTTATGCTTAGAACGAGGTAATTCAACAACAAAATCCATATTGATCGCCTCCCATTTCCAGGTTGGAATTTTCATTTCTTGAAAGAGCCCTACTGATTTCTGGTGCTCAATTTTTACCTGTTGGCAGTTTGGACATTGAGCCACAAACTAAGCTATATCTTTTTTCATTCCTTCCCACCAATACATTAGTTTGAGATCATGATACATCTTCGTCGCCCCCGGATAAACGGAATAACGGGAGTAATGAGCTTCTTCCAGAATCTGACGATGCAGTCTCCCAACATCCGGAACACATAGCCTGTCTTGATACCTGAGAATCCCATCTGCAGAGACCTCAAATGATGACTTCTCTCTTTGGGAACGTGCATCTCTATAATACCTCAATTTGGGATCCTCGTATTGATGCCATTTTAATTCTGTGTCTAGGGACGAAGCAGCTGGGTTAAGCACATTAACTCCTGTGTTGCCTGAATCCATTAAGCGAACTTTTAAGCTAGCTAGTTGGTGGAGCTCACGAGCTAGTTCCTTCCTGTTTGATGGAACATCACTTCGACTACCCATGGACTTACGGCTAAGAGCATCGGCTACCACATTTGCTTTACCAGGATGGTATAGAATATTTACGTCATAGTCCTTCAATAGCTCTAACTATCGTCTCTGATGCAGATTCAATTCCTTTTGCTTGAAAATATACTGAAGACTTTTGTCATCCGTGTAGATGTCCACATGGACACCGTACAAATAGTGCCTTCATATCTTTGGGGCGTGAATGACGACTAATTCAAGGTCGTGGGTCGGATAATTCTTCTCATGTTTTCGTAGCCGCCTAGAAGCATAGGCAATGACCTTGCCGTCTTTGCATTAATACAAACCTAACCGACACCAGAGGCATCACAATACACCACATAACCTCCTGATCCTTCTGGAAGTGTCAAAAATGGAGCTGAAGTCAACCTATCTTTCAGCTCCTGAAAGCTCCGCTCACAAGCATCTGTCCACTGAAATTTAGCAGCTTTCTGTGTTAGCTTCATCAACGGTGCCGAAATAGAGGAAACCCCTTCCACAAATCTCCTGTAATACCCTGCAAATCCAGAAAACTACAGACTTCTGTAGGTGTTGTAGGCCTTGGCCAAGTCTTCACAACCTCGATATTTTGGGTGTCAGCCCGAATACCATCGGCTGAGATGATGTGGCCCAGAAAAGTTACAGAGTTCAACCAGAATTCACATTTTAAAATTTAGCATATAATTTGCGAGCTCGAAGAATCCAAGGACAGTACGCAAATGTTCCGCATGCTCTCTCTCTGATTTAGAGTATACCAGGATATCATCGATGAATACAATTATAAATAAATCCAGGAATGGCCTAAACACATCATTCATCAAGTTCATGAACACTGCTGGAGCGTTGGTCAAGCCAAACGACATTACCCGAAATTCATAATGACCATATCTAGTTCTAAAAGGCGTCTTCGGAATATCTTCTTCTTTGACTCTCACTTGATGGTATCCTGACCTCAAATCTATCTTAGAAAACCACTTGGCTCCTTGCAATTGATCGAATAAATCGTCGATCCTCGGAAGTGGATATTTATTCTTTATGGTCACCCTGTTCAGCTGCCTATAATCAATACACATCCGCAGGGATCCATCTTTCTTCCTTACGAATAAGACAGGTGCTCCCCATGGCGATGAACTGGGCCTAATAAATCCCTTCTCGAGTAAATCTTTCCCGTGCTTTTAATTCTTTCGGTTTTCCGCAGAGCCATTACGTAGGGAGGGATAGATATTGGCTCAGTATCCGGCAATACATCGATAGTGAATTCAATCTCCCGTTCAGGTGGAAGACCTGGAAGTTCATCCGAAAAGACATCTGGAAACTCGTTCACTACCGGAACAGATTGAAGAGTCGGCGGTTTTGCCTCCGTATCATGAACTCGAACTAAATGATAAATATAGCCCTTAGCAATCATCTTCCTTGCCTTGAGGTAGGAAATAAACCTGCCTCTTGGAGATGCAGTGTTACCCTTCCACTCTAGAATTGGTTCTCCCGGGAATTGGAAATGGACCACCTTGGCCCTACAATCTACATTTGCATAACGGGAAGCTAACTACCCATGCCCATAATGACGTCAAAATCCAGCATTTCCAATTCAATCAAATCAGCTACAGTGTGCCGGCCACATACTACAATTACACAATTTCTATACACTTGTCTGGCTAATACCAGATCGCCAACTGGAGTGGACACTTCAAAGGGTTGATTGGCTCGGGTTTTATCCCGATACGACCAGCGATGTAAGGAATAATATATGACAAGGTAGAGCCTGAATCAATTAATGCATAAACATCATAAAAAGATACTGTTAATATACCTGTCACCACGTCGGTAGAGGTCTCCAGATCCTGTCATCCGGTCAGTGTATAGATACGGTTCTGGGGACCCCTCGAACTAGAGGCTCCTCCTCTGCCTCTGCCACGGCTCGCGGAACCCGGGGAAGCACATACTACGGGGCACACGGACGACGAAGAACCGGTGGCCGAACCCGTGGCCGGGCCTCGTCTCACCGCTCCTCATTGGACAATCACGCATCACGTGGCCAACCGACCCGTCGGGCATAACAAGCATCCGAGCCTCGGCGACACTGACTCGAATGTAACTTACCACATTGACTGCACCGTGGTACCGGCGGTCTCCTCTGGCTAGAGTCACCACGATACTGGGAACTTGAAGCTCCCGAACTCTGACTCGGCCCAGAATAAATGGAGCGATCAAACTTTTGGCTCGCAAATCGAAGAGGTGCACTAGATGCAGGCTGGCCTGAATACCTGGAATATTGCTGCCCCTGGCCTCCTCTGTACTCACTGCTAGTACCCGATGATCTAGTCCTTTTACCGTGTCCCCCATCCATATCTCGCTCTCCCCTATGCAGTTGTTGTTGCTCTTCCAGGCTCTAGGCATGCGCTTGAATACGCGAGATATCCATCCCTTCCAGTAGCGAAGCTGTCAAACAATCTTTAAATAAGTGTGGCCCTAAGCCCCTCACAAATCGATGCACCCGGTCTCCCATGTCTGCTACCATGGCCGGAGCATATCTAGCCAATGAATTGAACTGGAGACTATATTCCCGGGCACTCATATTCCCTTGCTTAAGATTCAGGAATCTATCGGCGCGAGCCCGACGAACCTCAGGTGGCAAATAATGCCGAATAAAAGCATCCACAAACTCTTTCCATTTTGGGGGAGGTGCATTTTCTCCTCTTGAAGAAATCCAATTGTTATACCATAAAACATCTACGTCCCGGAGTCTATACGAAGCCAACTCCACTGACTTGGTATCAGAAGCATGAATAATTCTCAACGTCCTTAATACCTCATCAATAAAACCCTGCGGGTCTTCGTTCGGTTTCGACCCGAAAAATTCTGGAGGATTTAAGCTCATAAAATCACGGGCTCGGGCACTAGTCGCCCTATCACTTGGACCTGCACTCTGCCGCTGAGCCTGCGTGGCAACTAACTGAGTTAGCAACTGAACGGCATCCCGTAAGTCCTGATTTGGAGCAATAGGGGGAGGAGCTGGGGCCCTCTCATGCTCCTCTGCTGCTGGAGGGGTAGAAGTGGGAGTGGCCTGCGAGGGAGTAGCACTCTGAGCCTCGCCATGTCCCAACTCAGCTGGAGGCTCTCGGCTGGTGCCTTCCCCGGCGGCATTTAATATTGTGCGGATTTGCTTTGTTCTTCGCGGCATCGCTGAAATCATAACGCACAATTAGAATAAAGGAAATCTTACATTATGGCTCTATCGCACGATCTATGAAAAGAAAGACTGTCATCATTCCTAAATACCCCGCAGCCTCTCGTTTATAAGTGTGGTGCACTTCACACCCATAAACAAGACTCTACTGGACACGGCTCGTAGACACACCCTAGGACGAAACTGCTCTGATACCACTTTTGTCACGACCCGCCTAGTGGGCCATGACGGGCACCCGGAGCTGACTACCGAGCACCACATATCATACCACTATCATCTTAACCTGTACACATGCAAACTCCATAAAGCATATACGCACACACACACACACATATATATATAAGCCCTCGTGGCAGCAAAAGCATAATATACAGAATATACAATGAGGGTCACATAACATCCACTACCCACACATGAGTATCTACGAGCCTCTAACTGAAACTCTGAAGTCATGAAGATGGGACAGAACCCCACCATATCCAAGAATATACACAAAAGAGTATATCGAAACAAGCCTTCGGTCTATGAAAGTGCTCGGTCTGGGCAAGCCACCGGCTCCTAGGAAGCTGGATCGTCTCCCTGTCTACCTATGGGCATGAACACAGCATCCAAGAAGAAATAGGATGTCAGCACGAGCGATGTACTGAATATGTAAGTCATGCATCATGACATAACAAGAGATCAAGAAGATAAAGTAAAGATAAGAAGGAAACCGGTGACTGCTTGCCTCTTACGGCGGAGTCATGCATGCATACTCGTAACATATGATCATATCATGTATTGCTGCGGAACGTGCAGCCCGATCCATATATCATCATATATCAACATATTACCGTGGAACGCACAGCCGGATCCATTACCCATATGGCCCGCGTCCGGGGATCCCGCATCTGGGATGATATCATAAGATACCAGCTGATCAGGTGGCTATGCGTCTATAGCACCTCACCTTTCCCTATGTCCCCTATATACATATACATATACATATATAATATACGTAGCATGCATGAGAGCCCAAATAAAAGTGCGCTCAATCGGAGTGACGTAAGGTCGTGGAGCTCCGATTATACTATGGCATCATCATCACCGTTAGGCCTCACCTTGAATGGTCCATGACATAAACTGAGGCCATATGTTTTATAGCACACTCAGACATAAGCTGAGGCCATATATTATATAGCACGCTCGATCCGTCACACCCCGATCCTACTAGGGTGTGATGGGCACCCGACCCCATAATCGGAGCCGAGCGAACCCGCTGACTCTTATTGCACATATGAACTACGCCGTTTTTTTTTTTCAACTAGCAATAACATAAATAGCACCATCATGGACATAGGCTAATAAGCTTTACTATCATACTATACAGCGACGGGGACAATCAGGAGTACAAGTAGCTACTGTACATATCTGTCTACGAGCCTCTAAACATAGTAAACATATACATAGGGAGGGCCGAGTACTGCCGGGCCCGAATATGTACACCAAAAGTAGTACCAGGAACTCGGGCTCCGAAAACAACCGGGAGCGCTGCAAAAATGCCGCCGAGAGAACTCCTAGATCAACTCCCGCTGTTCGCCGACTGCGCGCATGAAACGCGGCCGCCAACACATGAAGGGGCGTCGTACGAATAGTGTACCGAGTATGTAAGACATAGAAAATAACATAAACAAGAGCATAGATTGTAAATAACAACATCGAGGGGTCATGGATATATATCGAGATAAGAATGTAGCTTTGTGCATAGGAACGCCCTTTTCGAGCCGGATATCATGCATGCTCGTTTTCCTTTTTGAAAACAAAACATTTCTTTTCATAGGCATAGCAAGTAGAATTTATATCGTATCATAATGTATCATAGCATAGCACAGTATATCATAGTATCATAGCATAGCATAGTATATCATAGTACCGAATATATCGGCTCGCCCACATAGTATAATTCCGCGTCCGGGCATCCCGCGTCCGGGATGATATCAAGTCAAGTACGGATACATGCACCGTGAGTAACCCGGCGCTTATAGCGCTGCGCTCTCTTTTCCCGCTTTTCCCCAAATACATTTTTTTATACACATAATATATATATCATAGCATGCGGGGGAGCCCAAGAAAATCGTGTATCCATCGGAGTGACATAAGGTCGGAACCTCCGATTATATTATAGGGTAATTAAGGGCGCTTATCTCACCTTGAAGGGATGATTAATATAAGGCGAGACTATTAGTGGAGAGCAATTTCATGAGAAAGCATAACATAGGATCATAGGGCATCGTTTGTGTACTTAGAATCCTTAAAGGAAAACACTATTCATGAGTAGAGCCGAGGATTCAAGAATAGCTTAACGTTCTCATCTCGGCACTAGAATCATAGACTTGGGACCTTTGATCGTAGAATCATCATTTTTTTCCCATCATGGAGTCATAGTCGTTGTCTTAGTTATTAAGGCTTGCAATAATGTAAAACTTAGTTTTTGGAGAAAACGAGTATTTAGGAAAACATTTGTAAACTTTTAGGAAGGAAAATCATGTTTTGAAATCAAGGGATTAGTTAAAACAACTATGATTTAGTAGTTAAAATAATAACCAAAAAACTTTCCTTAGTTATTAAATGAAAATAAGTCAAAGGGGACAATAGGGAAGAATTCGGAAATAGTGGGCCCACCTCGGGTCAAATGAGGCGGCATATCAAATTTACGTATATTACAATTCATGGCGTCACTTGGGAGGGTCTTAGGGTGATCGAGTCCTATTTGTGTAAGTTCTGGATGTCCAAGAAGTTTTTCCAACATTTTATGCAAGTTCTAATTCAATTCTCCACCGAATGAATAGTAACTATTTTCAATCTTAGATTCCGAGAAAAGGAATGGTCCTCGGGACACGTAGTCGACTTAGTACGTCTAAGACATGCCATAGAAAGAAGGGTGAAGCCTTACATACCTCTTTTCGCTCCTTATGGCACTCCAAATTCAAGCTCCAACTTCGCCAAAATCTACAAATTGGTCATGGTTACCAAACACAATTAGTGCCTTTAGGATTGAGTTCTTAAAACAACACTTGGCTACCGAAATTTCGGCAAGACTTCCTTTGTAAATACATCATTCCCCAAAGTCATCTTAGCCAATTCTCATCAACAACAATCCGGGAATTCAACCCGGCCAAACTATCAATCATAATATCGCAACCATATTAACAATTTCCAATTTCCATCCAAAATACATTCTAACAACTTAATCAATATACTACTTCCATCAAGGCCTTCCAACTCCAATGAAAACAATAACAACCTACTAATTCATATACCAACAATATCATACAAGTCTCATTATCTTCCATGCATGCAAGATTCATTATATTCCATTTACATGGACTTTACATAACAAGTCTCCAATTTCTACAACTTCACAAGATTAATAGGCATTCATTAGCAACATAGTTTCCACAACATAACAACAACCAAAACACTAGATAAAATTGACTCATTTTCTTCCACACAACACCACAACCACACGGCCAACATCAACCATACACAACTACATCTTCTCCAAAATCATTCAATTTCCATTAGCAACATAGTATTGACAATAATAACAACCAAACACTAGATAATATAATTAAAACATGATTTCCACACACACACATATACATCACACCCCACGGCCACACTTCCATCTTCCTCCTTCCACGAATTTCATCCACTTTCCTACACACTACACATGCATAAAATCATTCATAACATGCAAGAAAGGTTCAAACCTTACCTTTTCTTCAATTCTTCACTTGGCTAGAATTTTCAACTATATGAATATAAGTTATTCTTGCTCCAACAACCTCTTCAACTTGCCAAGACCCTTTTAATGAATTGTTTAGCTAGGAGAAACAAGTTGGAAGCTTTCTCTCTTTCTCTTTTTTTTTTTTTCCTTTTTTCTCTCCTTTTTTTCTATGGCCGAAAGCCACTTGGAGAATTTTCTCTCTCTCTTGTTTTCTTGAAACTTCTTGAATTATGAAGAATAATAGAGATGGTCATCCTTTTAATCACATGAATTTTTAATCCCACATGGGCTTTGGGCCATAACCTTGGCGGTTGGGCCTCTCTCTTCTCTTAAAAAAAATTCCAAGCCCAAAAATGTTTTTTCTTATGACAAATTGTAATTCAAGTCCATTCCTTGTAGTTCATGCAACTATTTTCCAATTTCCAAATTTACCCTTCGTCTTCCTCCATAATTCCACGAGGCATCTTGCGAGTTTTCCTTTATGCCCTTGACCTTTCTTAACAATTCCGCTTCTAAATGCTTCATAAACCATTCATATGCTTAACAACTTAAAAATAGGACCTTGCTCGTCGTCCTCCCGCAATTGTCTTGAATCATCCGAACGCACAAAATGCGGGATATAACATCCTCCCCCCCTTTAGAATATTCGTCCTCGAATGTTAAACTTCGGCCTCATAGTGTATTATGACACTTTGGGGAGGTCTCCTTTTCATGCTAGTCTAATCCGTCCCAACCTACCCGACTTCTATCGAGTTTCCAACCCAATACGCTCGTTGATATAAGGCGCGATATATGTATATAACATTGTAAAACCTAAATTAGTCGATACATATATATATTATAGAAGAATACTAGTAATATACCCGGTACGAGTCGTGGGATGGCTCAGATCCTCGTCGGTCCGCTTACTCTCGTGGGCCGAGCCCTACTTCGCCACGTCGAGATGGGCGGCCGCGCATAAAATGACCGGCCTAGCACAGCATAGCAAACATCTGTACTCCGCGCGACACGGCCCCGCATGTAATCTACGATCGAAGGCATCGTGGTACGGTGGTCTTCTCTCGCTAGACTCACCGCCATACCGGGGACCCAAAACTCCATAGCCTCGACCAACCCGGCGGGGCCGAGCTTGATCTCTATCATACCTCCGCGGGCAATCGCGCATCACATGGCCAATCCGACCACAAACAAAGCAAGCTCCCGTATCCAAATAACACCGCCCGCAGTGTGGCCTCGTCACATCGCGCGCACCGCGGGGGTAGCCCCGCACCGCCGAAGTCGGCTCTATGTCGGGACCCCAAAACTCGGCACTCCGATCCGGTCCCGAATGCTCAAAATACTCCCCGTACCGCCCCTTCGTACTCCCTTCTAGTCCTTTTTCTGCGACCCCCATCACCAAATTCCATGCCCTGTTGGTGAGCCTGAGTGGCTACTATTTGAGTTAACAGAAGGACAGCCTGTCTCAGCTCCTGAATTGAAGCCTCAGGTGGGGGAACTGGAGGTGCTGGGACTGGAATGGGAGCTCCTTCTTGCTCCCCTAACATCGGCGGAGTGCGAATAGCACGAGAGGTGGCCTCATTATAGGACTCACCCTCCTCAACATTTACCGCCTCCGCCTTCGTCGCTATCTTACCCTTCTCGGCGGCCGTTACTCTCATCTTCACAAGCGTTGCCGAAAATGTAACAAGGATTAGAAATAGGAAAATCTCTTATTATAGCTCTATCGCACGATCTAGGATACAAGGAAGGTCAAATTTCCTAAATGCTCGCGTGCCTCCCGTTTATAAGTGTGGCGCGCTACACACCCATAAACAAGACTCTCCGGACACGGCTCGTAGACAAACCCCTAGACCGCCGCTTGCTCCGATACCACTTTGTCACACCCCGATCCTACTAGGGGTGTGATGGGCACCGACCCCATAATCGGAGCCGAGCGAACCCGCTGACTCTTATTGCACATATGAACTACGCCGTTTTTTTTTTTTTCAACTAGCAATAACATAAATAGCACCATCATGGACATAGGCTAATAAGCTTTACTATCATACTATACAGCGACGGGGACAATCAGGAGTACAAGTAGCTACTGTACATATCTCCGTCTACGAGCCTCTAAACATAGTAAACATATACATAGGAAAGTACTTTGCCGGCCCGAATATGTACACCAAAAGTAGTACCAAGGAACTGGGCTCCGAAACAACTGGAGCGCTGCAAAATGCTGCTGAGAGAACTCCTAGGGATCAACTCCGGCTATCTGCTGACCTGCGCGGCATGAAACGCAGCCGCCCACATGAAGGGGCGTCAAGACGAATAGTGTACCGAGTATGTAAGACATAGAAAATAACATAAACAAGAGCATAGATTGTAAATAACAACATCGAGGGGTCATGGATATATATACCGAGATAAGAATGTAACGTGCATAGGAACGCCCTTTTCGGCCGGATATCATGCATGCTCGTTTTTCCTTTTTGAAAACAAAACATTTCTTTTCATAGGCATAGCAAGTAGAATTTATATCGTATCATAATGTATCATAGCATAGTATCACAAGCATAGTATATCATAGTATCATAGCATAGCATAGTATATCATAGTACCGAATATATCGGCCTGCCCACATAGTATAATTCCCGCGTCCGGGCATCCCGCGTCCGGGATGATATCAAGTCAAGTACGGATACATGCACCGTGAGTATAACCCAGCGCTCTGCCCTTTTCCCCAGTTTTCCCCAAATACATTTTTTTATACATATAAATATATATATCATAGCATGCAGGGGAGCCCAAGAAAATCGTGTATCCATCGGAGTGACATAAGGTCGGGAACCTCCGATTATATTATAGGTAATTAAGGGCGCTTATCTCACCTTGAAGGGATGATTAATATAAGGCGAGACTATTAGTGGAGAGCAATTTCATGAGAAAGTATAACATAGGATCATAGGGCATCGTTTGTGTACTTAGAATCTTTAAAGGAAAACACTATTCATGAGTAGAGCCGAGGATTCAAGAATAGCTTAACGTTCTCATCTCGGCACTAGAATCATAGACTTGGGACCTTTGATCGTAGAATCATCATTTTTTTTCCATCATGGAGTCATAGTCGTTGTCTTAGTTATTAAGGCTTGCAATAATGTAAAACTTAGTTTTTGGAGAAAACGAGTATTTAGGAAAACATTTGTAAACTTTTAGAAGGAAAATCATGTTTTGAAATCAAGGGATTAGTTAAAACAACTATGATTTAGTAGTTAAAATAATAACCAAAAACTTTCCTTAGTTATTAAATGAAAATAAGTCAAAGGGGACAATAGGGAAGAATTCGGAAATAGTGGGCCCACCCGGGTCAAATGAGGCGGCATATCAAATTTACGTATATTACAATTCATGGCGTCACTTGGGAGGGTCTTAGGGTGATCGAGTCCTATTTGTGTAAGTTCGGATGTCCAAGAAGTTTTTCCAACATTTTATGCAAGTTCTAATTCAATTCTACCGAATGAATAGTAACTATTTTCAATCTTAGATTCCGAGAAAAGGAATGGTCCTCGAGGACACGTAGTCGACTTAGTACGTCTAAGACATGCCATAGAAAGAAGGGTGAAGCCTTACATACCTCGTTTCGCTCCTTATGGCACTCCAAATTCAAGCTCCAACTTCGCCAAAATCTACAAATTGGTCATGGTTACCAAACACAATTAGTGCCTTTAGGATTGAGTTCTTAAAACAACACTTGGCTACCGAAATTTCGGCAGCACTTCCTTTGTAAATACATCATTCCCCAAAGTCATCTTAGCCAATTCTCATCAACAACAATCCGGAATTCAACCCGGCCAAACTATCAATCATAATATCGCAACCATATTAACAATTTCCAATTTCCATCCAAAATACATTCTAACAACTTAATCAATATACTACTTCCATCAAGGCCTTCCAACTCCAATGAAAACAATAACAACCTACTAATTCATATACCAACAATATCATACAAGTCTCATTATCTTCCATGCATGCAAGATTCATTATATTCCATTTACATGGACTTTACATAACAAGTCTCCAATTTCTACAACTTCACAAGATTAATAGGCATTCATTAGCAACATAGTTTCCACAACATAACAACAACCAAAACACTAGATAAAATTGACTCATTTTCTTCCACACAACACCACAACCACACGGCCAACATCAACCATACACAACTACATCTTCTCCAAAATCATTCAATTTCCATTAGCAACATAGTATTGACAATAATAACAACCAAACACTAGATAATATAATTAAAACATGATTTCCTACACACACACATATACATCACACCCCACGGCCACACTTCCATCTTCCTCCTTCCACGAATTTCAGCCACTTTCCTACACACTACACATGCATAAAATCATTCATAACATGCAAGAAAGGTTCAAACCTTACCTTTTCTTCAATTCTTCACTTGGCTAGAATTTTCAACTATATGAATATAAGTTATTCTTGCTCCAACAACTCTTCAACTTGCCAAGACCTTTAATGAATTGTTTAGCTAGGAGAAACAAGTTGGAAGCTTTCTCTCTTTCTTTTTTTTTTTTTTTTCCTCGCTTTTTCTCTCTCCTTTTTTCTCTATGGCCGAAAGCCACCTTGCTTTCTCTCCTCTCTTGTTTTCTTGAAACTTCTTGAATTATGAAGAATAATAGAGATGGTCATCCTTTTAATCACATGAATTTTTAATCCCACATGGGTTTTGGGCCATAACCTTGGCCGGCCACAATAACAATTGGGCCTCTCTCTTCTCTTAAAAAAATTCCAAGCCCAAAAATGTTTTTCTTATGACAAATTGTAATTCAAGTCCATTCCTTGTAGTTCATGCAACTATTTTCCAATTTCCAAATTTACCCTTCGTCTTCCTCCATAATTCCACGAGGCATCTTGCGAGTTTTCCTTTATGCCCTTGACCTTTCTTAACAATTCCGCTTCTAAATGCTTCATAAACCATTCATATGCTTAACAACTTAAAAATAGGACCTTGCTCGTCGTCCTCCCGCAATTGTCTTGAATCATCCGAACGCACAAAATGCGGGATATAACACAGTCATTCCATGAAATCATCCAGAACCTTAGGCTTGAAAATCTCTAGGATTGGAGCCATCGTAAGATTCTTTAGAGACTATAGACTTCTGGCATTTCTAGGAGTAAAAGATTATGAACATCACGTATGGAATCAAAACATAGGGATCATTCCTTTGAAAGAAAAAGGGGATAGCCTTACATACCTTTGTCGTTTAATTCTATCGCTTGCTCGATCTCCCTTATGCACACGTTCTACCTTCAAAAGGATTTGTATCGACATTAGCTAAATAATTATAAGAACGTGCTTACTAAAGCTGGAGAAAATTGGGTAGCATTTCGTTTGTTTATATGACTTCTTCCAAATTCTAAATCAACTCGCAAACGTTCATAATAACAATCACAATATCGTAAACAACAATCGTCATTCGTCTATATTATTCACATTTCACGATTTCCCCTCAATTCTCCAAAATCATGATCATAGTTCACTATCATGTTTCTTCGCATATACTACTCATTCCATGTTCTACATACCATTTATAACCTACTTATAATCATAACACATCCATATCAATGATTTGTTCCAACTATGGCTCAACAAGAGCACTATTCTTGCTTTTATGACCCCCTTCCTATATTCTTCTATAATCTAAGTGTTTCAACTTTTCAATGCTTCAAACAACATGAAAATACCATAAAACTTAACTTAG
Source organism: Lycium ferocissimum (assembly GCF_029784015.1). NCBI lineage: Eukaryota > Viridiplantae > Streptophyta > Magnoliopsida > Solanales > Solanaceae > Lycium > Lycium ferocissimum. Next base: position 19,582 of record NW_026714248.1, read on the forward strand.
ACAATGGTAGAATAAGCCTTGAGTGGAATACTCTTTTGCACCCAAAGCCCTAGTTCACTTCCTCTTAGAATTTCTTGACTTAGATGACTTTAATGTGTTTCACAATCTTGATCCTTGTTGGTTTGATGAAGTTGATCATAAATTTTCCTTGAATTCTTGTGGATGAAGTGTATGAAATATTCTATAGGTCTTGAGAGAGATGAAGAAGTGGTGTGGAATGAAATAAATGAAGTGGGAGCACTCTTGTATAATTAGAACTTGTTCGACCAATTGTCGGGACTTGAAACGGACACTTTTTCACGGTCCGTGGAACATTATGTTGTCCTTGGAGCTGGTCGTGGTTCACCACCACCCAGCCACCAACTCGCCGGGAGTTTCATGAGACCCTTCCACGGTTTCGCACAAAGTTACACGGTCCGTGGATATATTGGCCGTGCAACTCCGATTTTTAGGCAAGGTCTTTCGTCTTCTCGTTTAATCTCCAATACTTTTGGAACCTTCTTAACACTTTTCTAACTCTTCAATATCAATCTAAGTGACATTATAACTCTTTCCCAAAGCAATCATTTAAATGTCATTAACTCGATACGCGTAATTCGTGTCCGACACACAACTTATAACTCGCTTCCCTTAGCAACTCTCCCCCCTTACCTCGAATGTCTTTGGAAATCTTAATTAAGACCGTTAAATACTATTCTTTACTTATCAAAACATCGTGTACGTCATGCCCTCTATTAATCTATTCACTGCACGCTAACGGGAAATTTTCGAGGTGTAACACTCAGCCTCGTATTTATAGTCGAAAAGGAGTCCCTCCCGACGTTGTTTGTATATTATCAGTATTCTCTCATGATGTTTATGCATTGATTGTGTTAGAACCCGTATCTTTGTGCATTGGAATAATCCGGATTAATTATGATAAGTTAAGGACAAAACTATTCCGGGATGCAAGGTCGGGATTTTTGACCTTCGATTTTATTTTCGAGATATAAGTTGTGCATGAATTTGTTGGTATGGAACAATTAGGAAAATTTGGAATCAAAAGTGATAAAATTGGAAGTTGAAAATCATCCACTTCTCCATGTTGGCCGTGTGAGTGGATTGTGGTGCCCACACCATTTTTGTGTCATCTTTTAATTGGAACAACTCATTAATGTGGGCCAAGGGAATGGTACACTTCATTTAAGTGATGAAATATGACTTCTAGTCTTCATTCACTCTTTCCACACTTAGAAAAAATAGAAAAAGCTGAAACCTCCATTTGAAGGCTCTCGACTTGACCATGGAGGAAATCACTTCCCATTTTTAGCTCTTCCAAAATTATTCCATTGATGTAAACCCATTATTTTGAGGTCCCTAAGTAGCGTGGAAGCATCGTTGGAGCGATCAATCCATTATTTTTCATCTTTTGGAAATCCTAGGCTATTGAAAAGTTGAAGAAGAAAGGTAAGAATTCATTATGTTTTATGTATTGTGAAGGTTGTATGCTTGTTGTAGTATGTTAAATTGGATGAATATCATGAAAAATATCATGTTGGATATGAGTTGTGTGTAAGGGGGTGTCATCCGTGCAAGTGGGTGTGTGTTGTGTTGTGTTGAAACTATGAATTAAAGCTTAGTTAGCATTGTTATGATCATTGTAGGGTGAAGAATGAATAAAAATCATCTTTGTATGTTGGTGGGAGGTTATGGCCGAATGTAGGCCATTATTGTAGCGAGAATTGAATTAACGTCGCTTAATGTTTTAGTCGTCGTCGCTATGAATTCTATGTTGGAAATGAATGTTTAATGGCTCAAATTGATATTGTGATTGTTGCGGACTGATTTGGAGATTTTTGTATATTTAATGTAATTTGTATGTTGGTGAAAATAGCATTGTTAGAATGTGAATTGTGGATACAATCATGATTTGAAAATGAGGAATAAGTTAAAGTGAGGTTCTCGGTTGAGGGAAATTTTTTGGCCGAATTGGAGAAAAAATTTGGGTTGTTGGAAATGTTGTATGAATTGCTTAGGATGTCTTTAAATATTGTTGGTATGGGTTCGGGTTAGTAAGTGAATGTATAAGCGTCGATTTTGTCTTGAAGGTAAGTCGTCGAATTGAATTTATGTAAGTTGTTGAATAATGGAAAAGAAAGCTATTGTTGTTGTATTGCTTTCCGGATTGGTTGTTGATGTTGCTAGGTTGGTTATTGTTGTTGTTGTTGATTGATATGGCCTAGTTAAATTCTCGGGGTGTCCTATTTATTAGGGGAAATGCTTTATTCAAATTTCGTAGAATTAAGGGCAAATTTAGAATTTAATGCCCAAAAAGTCTTTAGCTAATGTTTGGCATTTTATGGCTTGTTTATAGATCGTGGGCAGCCCGAATCATAGGTGGGATTTAGCTTGAGTTTGGATCATTTTGGAGAGCGTTTGAGGTATGTAAAGTAACCTTCCTTCTTCGGCATGCCTTAGTTAAAATAGGTTATGATATAAACCTCGAGAAAACTCTATTCTCGCAATCCGAGCATGTTTATGAATCGCATTTGTTCTTTGGCATCCTTGCCTTGTCATGACAAAACATTGACCCTTAAGTTCTTGGAATTCATAATTTGTAAAGATTACATGAAAGCTGATTTTTGTTTTAAAGTTCGTTCTTTAGCGATTCCAAAACTTCAAACGCTCATAACTTTCTCAGAAAAGCTCGGATTGCTTTGAAATTTTCGTAGGAGTTTGTATGATATATAATGAGTATGTTTTTCATAGGCGGGCCCAGTTCGGGTCTATCCCCGTCTGTGGGTCCCGCGACATTCCTTTATGTAATTTTGATAACCTTTGAAACAAAAAGTAATAATTATTATTCCGATTTCGAATATGACTATTTTACTTATCTTTTGGATTTATGATAATGATTTTATGCATATGATTACTCACTACTCCGCTCGTGCCTACTATGATATCGTTCGCCGTTCCCGGCCGGTTCGTTTTCGTGCGCATTATGATATACTCCGGTGTTGTGTGTTCATGGTTCACGAGTTCCTCGCTCGAGGGCCGGGTTCCACTTATATTTGGTGTGATGTTGTGTATGGTGATATGCTCGTGTATGATATGTGACGAGATTCGGAGATTTGAAACTTTCGGGTGTTATGCCGTGTTATGGCGCCATCCACAAAGCGTGCGACCATATTTCGTGCCCTATGCATGATTTATATTTTGAAGTAACATTTTGATATTTTGGCAATGCATTTACTTTATACCCTATTTCGATTTCGACTCGTATTTGTATACCACACATTTTCTCGCTTTGCATACTCGAAGACATATTTCGCACCGACCCCCTTTCTTCGGGGTCGCGTTTCATGCCGGGCAGGGCCGTACGCATGCTTGGTGATCCACCCGTTTAGACACCCTCTTCTGCTATTTGGAGTGCTCCTCTCATTTCGTAGCTTATATTTTTGTATATATATTCGTCCGTTGCATTGTATATATTTGTTCATGGGCACGGCGGGGCCCCCGTCCCGTCATATGATTCCGTCCGTTTGTTGAGAGGTCCGTGGACATGTTTGTGGGGTTGTGCCTACTTTTGTACGCTGTGTTTGTATATGTTGTGTTTGGGCGATTCCATTCGTCGCGCAGCCCCTTGTCGGCCCGCATATGTATATATATGTTGTTCTCCGTTGGCCCCGCGTGGCCTTTGTTGGTATTTTTTCGTGCGCATGGTTATTTTGGATAGTCCGTAAAACAAAGGAAACTTCGCTCAAAATTTTCTAAAAATTATATAAATTTGAATCACCCCTTCTGTCGGCTCGTTATATACTTGGATGCATTTGATATACCTTGTGATAGCGTTTGGATAGGTGTTTCGGGTGCCCGCATTCGGGCACTAGTCACGGCCTACTTGGGTTGGGTCGTGACGATTGATCTTCGGGATCTACTTTGTCGTATATTACTCCTTATATTGCTGATCGTATTGTGGTGAAACCCGAGCCAATTAAACCTTTTGAGGTATCTACTCCTGTTGGTGACCCGGTAATAGCTAGACAAGTATATAAAAATTGTGTGGTAGTGGTATGTGATCGTCATACTGTAGCTGATTTGGTCGAGCTGAAAATGTTAGATTTCGATGTCATTATAGGCAGGGATTGGCTGGCTTCCTATTATGCTAATGTGGATTGTAGAACACAAATGGTTCCATTCTAATTTCTGGGAGAACCAGTGCTTGAATGGAAAGGTAATACAGCATCCCCAAGAGGTAGGTTTATTTCCTACCACAAAGTGAGGAAGGTGATTGTGAAGGGCTCTGTTTATCATTTAGTCCGGGTTCATGATACCAAAGAAGAACAGCCAACTCTTCAATCCGTTCCGGTAAAGAGCCTGCATGACGATGAGCCTGTGTCTTCCCGTCACGACCCAACTCGGAGGGCCGGACGGCACCCTGTAACCACCCGGCACCTCAACGTATTTCACAT
>NW_026714249.1:0-23782 GCF_029784015.1 Lycium ferocissimum
AGTCAAGTTGAGGCGACGGGCATAAATTACCAACGTTAGGCTCCCTAAAGACATCTATGAAAGTTTCAAGCAATTCGGATACATTAGCGAAAGTTATGAAGGTTTGAGCATTCTTTCAACAAAAAATATAAAGAATAGAATTCAATTGCATACAATGAGTAGTACTCCGCATCGAACTCGGATTTCCAAGTGCGTAATTATCCCCGAGGTTCCGATCTTAACCTAGTATGACTAGACATGCCAAAGAAGGAAAGGTAGGCTTTACATACCTTAGTCGTGCCTTACGTCGTCCAACCTTAGTTCCCGTTTCGTCCAAAAACTACAAATGGTCACATTAACCAATTACTATTCATGAAACTTGAAATTTCAATTCTAGCCAACACTTGTCTATAACAATTTGGGCAGCACCTCCCCTATATATATATCACCCCCGAGATTCAACTCGGCTCAAAACAATCAACAACAACCCAACAACAACATCAATAACAACAACAAGTACCACAAAACACATAATATGGCACACTAGCCCTCTTTCCGACCTTACATTTCCAAACCAATCTTACCATTTTCATATTCATCACTTATCAAGGCCATTACAGTATGATTCGGAGGCATGTCATATCGTTTTCACCAAATATACCTAAAGTATACACAATATACAAGTCTCCTACCAAAGACGTAATTCACCCACAACTCCCAAACTTTTAGCAAACATGTTCATGACATATTCATATCTTCCAACTTCATCAATGAAAATCCTAATTTGCCTCTAACTACTTTCATTTCCATATTTACATAAGTACAATAAACTTGCATAATTTCTTATAACAACATAGCAACCATTTTTTCCATGACAACAAGAACTATTATCCTTTCATTTACTTCATCATAACACACTTAACATACTAACAAACTTAATTCACTTCCATTTCACTCCTTACATCCCACGGCCACATGCTATTTTTTTTCAACTTTCACTAGTTCATTCAACTTTCACTTCCAACACAATTTCTACCATAACAACAACTAGATTAACGCGTGAATTCAAGTCATCATATACTTGCAACACATACATATACACGGCCAACATGCATATACTTCTAACACACCAAAATTTTCATGCTTTTCATTCCTTTCCACACACTACATCATACATATACCTTCCATATCATAACAAAAGCATAAAATTCTTACCTTTCTTTCAAGTCCCTCACTTGCCACTAGAGTTGTCCTCTTGCCAAGATAATTATATCAAGTTGTAGAGAATCTTGCATCGAGTAGTATTACACAACAAATTCCAATTTTTTTTTCAAGATTGAAGGGCTAGAATTTTTTTCCCTTTTTCTTTCTTTTCTTTCTTTCTCTCTTACCCGAATTGCTCTTCTTTTTTTTTCTCTCAATTTCTTTTATTTTCTTGAACCTTCCATAAGATAAGATAGCTTATTTATATCATGGTCCCTTAATTATCACATGGGAAATAATTTTTCTCCATGGATTTGGGCCATTGAGCATGGCCGGTTGGGCCCTTCCAATTGGGCCTCATTCTCCTATTATTTTGTGAGCCAAATTGTTGACTAAATATTGTAATTCATGAAGCAGGTTTCCAAAATTCCAATTTTGCCCTTGGCCTCCTTTCGTAATTTCACACCAATATTTTTCATAAGTACCAACATACACACCTCCTAAAATCAAAGCATGGTCTTATCCTTACAATTCACAATTATGTCCAAATTTCCCGAATGTGCAAAAACACGGGATATAACACATGGTATCCGCCTTAAGAGGCAATCAGATGTACAGGTTATCTTTATCTCATGTTATGTTCCATATTTCTTGTATGTTGTTATTCAGGCCATACATACTCAATTCATTGTCCGTACTGACGTCCCTTTTTGTAGACGCTGTGTTCATGCCCGCAGATAGACAGGTACACGGATTTGACCAGTAGTTGATTTATCAGCGGATTCTCAGGAGCACTCCACTTACTTCGGAGCTGCAGTCTATTGGTATTGGTCCTTGTGGTCACTTGTATTCTATGTATAGGCTCGTAGACATGTGTATACAGTTAGATGTTTCATATCCCTACCAGCTCATATCATTGTATAATGTTTAGTAGCCTTGTCGACTGGTGATGATGGAAATAATTATTGAAGATTATATAGAGATGTGTCGTTATATTGTGATATATGTCCTTACATATTATGATATCCAGAATATATCTTTATGGTTCACCCGCATGTTTATGAGATGTATGTTTAGAGGTGCTCGTGTGATAGCTCCTGCCCGTCATGGCCCTCTCGTTGGGTCGTGACAAAAGTGATATCGTGGCAGCTTCATCCCTGGGCGTGTCTTACCAGTCCGTGTCCGAGAGTCTGTGATGGGTGCGAAGCCACACTTATAAACAAGAGGCTGCAGGGCATTTAGGAATGATTGACCCTTCTTTCTCGTCTTAGATCGTGCCGTAGAGCTAAAGTATAGGATATGATGTCCCTGAATCTAACCCTAAATGTTTTGATTATGGATAAGCAGTTGATTATGCCGCTATGAAATAATTGATGAGAACTGAAGTTGTTACTCCGAAAGGTATGCTTCCTGCCTTATTGATATTGGTAGACTTTGATATAATGTCACGACCCAACCCCGTAGGCCGTGACTAGTGCCCGAGTTGGGCACCCAAACACACTTATCAAATCCGAATCACACACAGCTGACTTACGCGTATACAAATATCAAACACTCGTCTCAAATTATTTCAAACCGTCTCAAACACATCTCAAACTCAATCATATATATATATATATATATATATATATATATATATATATATATATATATATATATATATATATATATATATATATATCCGACAAGGCTATCAAATGGCGCATTGGCCCAAAACATATAACATACAAACCCATCCGTACAAGGATAGGCACATAACCCATATATACGTCTACGGCACCTCTAAATGTACCAACGTACTCATATGACGGACGGCCCCCGCCGTACCCCCGAATAAATACATACGATGCAACGAACGAGTATATACCAAAATGTGGGCTCCTGTAATAGAAGGAGCGCTCCAACACAAGGATAGGTGTCCTAAACGGCGATCACCAAACCGGGCGTTCGTACTGCGGCATGAAACGCGACCCCGAAGAAAGCGGGGTCGCATTTAAATATGTACCGAGTATGCAAAGCAGGAAATGTAGTAAACAAATCTGAGTCATACTCCAAACAGAAGTGCCGAAAATAAATATATATATCCAGAATACCAAAGTGATTATTTTCAAAATACAAATCATGCATAGGGCACAGAAAATATGGTCGCCCGCCCGTCGTTGGCGCCATAACACAGCATAACACCAGAAGGTTTCAAATCTCCGTATCCCCGTCACACATCATACACAGCATAACGCCAAACACAGCATAACACCGAATATAAATGGAACCCGGCCCTCTAGCGAGGAGCTCGGTGAACCATAACACAAAAGATAACACCGGAATATATCATAGAGCGCACGACAACATAACCGGCCCGGATCCGTGAAGGATGTACCAACAAAACGCACGAGCGCAGTCGTGAGCAACCATATGCATAAAATCATTATCATAGATTCAAAAGTAAGTAAAATGACCATACTTGGAAATCGGGAAAATCGTCATACCAAACGCTTTCAAACGTCATCATAAATGTACAAAGGAAGGTCGCGGGACCCACGGACGAGTGTCGACCCGAGCCGGGCCCGCCTATGGAAAACATACTCATCATACGCCATACAACCTCCCACAATGATATCGAGGCAATCCGAGCCTTTCTGTGAAAGTTACGGCAGTTCATAGTTTCAACATCGTTTAAGAATAAAAAACTCTTTTGAAAACCAAACTTTTATGCAATTTTAAGAAAAATCAATTATTCCAAAAACATCAAAGCCAATATTTTCTCACATCAACCTACGAATACCAAGAGACAAATGCGAATCATAGACATGCTCGGATTGAGAATAGGATTTCCTCGAGGCTTGTATCGTAGCCTATGTACAACTAAGACATGCCAAAAGAAAGAAGATTTAAGCTTTACATACCTCGCTCGCACACAACGCTAGTCCAAATCAAACCTATATCTCGAACTCCCCAAGATCTACATAACATCAATAAATACCAACGTCAACCAAGCATTTAGAAGTTCATTTCTGTTACACCTCGGAAATTTCCCTTAGCGTACAAGTGAATAGACTCATGAGGGACATGATGAACATGAGGTTTAGATGAGCTAGAGATAGTAATCGATCGACCTAATTAAGATTTCCAAAGACATCTGAGTTAAGAAAAGGAAGTTGTTAACGAGAAGTTTCGAGTTGTAAGTCGAGAGTATCGGATAAGGAGTACGAGCATTGAGTTAATGGCGTATGAATGATGCCCCAAGGGAGAGTTATAACGTCCCTAGAATGGTATTGAAGTGGTGAACAAGTGTTAAGAAGGTTCCACAAGGATCGGCGATCAAACGAGTCGACGAAACAACTTTCGGAAACTCGAGAAACATACGGCTACGTACATACCGGCGTATAAAATCTATCGTCGTATGTCCAGTCCGTAGAATTAGCCCGAATGACTTAAGCCACCGGATCAAATGTACGGTACAACATACGGCTGGTATAAATTATACGGACCGTATGTTGGTCCGTATATATTCCAATCGGGTCGAACTCTATTTTATATAAGAGACCTCTATTTCATTTCATTTTCATTTCATCTCCCACCTCCTCCATTCAAGAAACCTCTAGAGTGTTCCAAACACTTCATCCATGAGAAAACAAGAGAAATCAAAGATCATCAACTAGAAATAGAGTGAAACAAGTGGAAGAAACTTCATCAAAGTCATTCAACCCAAGAAATTCCAGAGAGAAAGTAGGTTTTGGTAGAAAAGGTGAATTATCATCCAAGGCCTATCCATTCATCATCTAAGTAAGTTTCATGTTTATTACATGGATTGTAGAAGAGCGGAAGTATTTTTATTGAAATGAGTATTGGATACAAGTCATAATTATGAAAGGAGTATTAAATGGAATCGAATAAGACATTTGTAGAAGAGCACCACAAATGAGTCATTAAATGTGATTAGTAGGGGAATCGAATCAGCGGAAATGAGGATGATATAAATGTGTTATAAATGACGAACAAGCAAGGCCCTATTTTTAGTCATAATTGTTAAAAATGCATATATGAATGGCTTATGAAGATGATTATTATGAATGTTGGAGCTTATGGAGTTATAACCCGCGTGCAATTATTAAGAAAGGTCAAGCAAGGCATTTTTATTTTGTTAAGCATATGGAGAATTTAGAAGCGGAATTATTAAGAAAGGTCAAGGGCATAAAAGGAAAATTGCGACTACGCTACATAGAAATACAAAGGAAGGCGAAGGGTAAACTTGGAATTTGGAAAATAATTTTTATGAGTTACAATTTATCATGGAAGAAAAAATTTGGGCTTGATTTTTTTAAAAACAAGAGAAGGCCAATTGGCCATGACTTGGGCCAAGCCCATGGAGAATTAATTTGTGAATAAAAGATGACTAAGTCATCTTAATCCACAAAATTCTCTAGAAATTTCAAGAAGTGGAAGAACAAAGAACAAGAAGAGAGAAAAAGAAGTGGCCTTCGGCCAAGAGGAAAAATCCCAAGAAAAATTGCCAAAATTTTTCCAAAAAATCATTTTCCTACCTATTCAAGAGTCCTAGCAAGGTGGAGAGGTCTTTGGAGCAAGAAGCACATGTATTCATACAAGTTGAAATCTCTAACCAAGTGAAGAATTGAAGAAAAGGTAAGGTTTGATTCCCTCTTGCATGTTGTGGATGATTTTGCATGTGTAGGGTGTAAGAAAATGGATGAAACTCATGAAAGGAAAAAAAACTAGGTATGGCCGTGTGTACCTAAGAGTGTGTAGGAGTGATGATTTAACTATTTTATCCAATATATGGTTGTTGTTATTGTGAATGCTATGTGGATAATGGAAAATTCAAGAAGAATACGCATATATAGGTGTTGGCCGTGAGGTATATCTCATGTATGGCCGTGTATATGGTGAAGTATGAAGGATTGGTTGCCAAGTATTATTTAGTATTTTGGTTGTTGTGTGCTAGATTTTATGTTGCAAATAAAAGTTCAATGAGTTTAGTGAAGTTGTAGTAATTGGAGACTTGTTATTGAAGTATTCAAATTGAATATATTGTTCTTGAATGTATGGAAGATTATGAGACTTGTATGATATTGTTGGTATATGAATTATTAGGATTGTTATTGTTTTCATTGGAGTTGGAAGGTTTTGATGGAAGTAGTAAGTTGATTAAGTTGTTAGAATGTATTTTGGATTGAAATTGGAAATTGTTAATATGGTTGTGATATTATGATTGGTAGTTTGGCCGTTGAATTCCCGGATTGTTGTTGATGAGAATTGGCTAAGATGAATCTTGGGGAATGATGTATTTACAAAGGAAGTGCTGAAATTTCGTAGCCAAGTGTTGTTTTAAGAATTCAATCCTAAAGGCACTAATTACATTTGGTAAACGTGACCAATTTGTAGATTTTGGCGAAGTTGGAGCTTGAATTTGGAGTGCCATAAGGAGCGAAAAGAGGTATGTAAGGCTTCACCCTTCTTTCTATGGCATGTCTTAGACGTACTAAGTCGACTACGTGTCCCGAGGACCATTCCTTTTCTCGGAATCTAAGATTGAAAATAGTTACTATTCATTCAAGAGAATTGAATTAGAACTTGCGCGAAATGTTGGAAAACTTCCTAAACATCCGTAACTTGCACAAATAGGACTCGATCACCCTAAGACCCTCCTAAGTGACGCCATGAATTGTAATATACGTAAATTTGATATGCCGCCTCATTTGACCCGAGGTGGGCCTACTATTCCCGAATTCTTCCCTATTGTCCCCTTTGACTTATTTTCATTTAATAACTAAGGAAAGCTTTTGGTTATTATTTTAACTACTAAGTCATAGTTGTTTTAACTAATCCCTTGATTTCAAAACATGATTTTCCTTCCTAAAAGTTTACAAATGTTTTCCTAAATACTCGTTTTCTCCAAAAACTAAGTTTTACATTATTGCAAGCCTTAATGACTAAGACGACGACTATGACTCTATGATGGAAAAAAAAAATGATGATTCTATGATTAAAGGTTCCAAGTCTATGATTCCGTTGAGATGAGAACGTTGAACTATTTCTTGAACCCTCGGCTCTACTCATGAATAGTGTTTTCCTTTAAAGATTCTAAGTACACAAACGATGCCCTATGATCCTATGTTATACTTTCTCATGAAATTGCTCTCCACTAATAGTCTCGCCTTATATTAATCATCCCTTCAAGGTGAGATAAGCGCCCTTAATTACTCTATAATATAATCGGAGGTTCCCGACCTTACGTCACTCCGATGGATACACGATTTTCTTGGGCTCCCCGCATGCTATGATATATATATATATATCTATGTATAAAAATGTATTTGGGAAACCGGGAAAAAGGGCGAGCGCTATGAGCGCCGGGTTACTCACGGTGCATGTATCCGTACTTGACTTGATATCATCCCGGACGCGGATGCCCGGACGCGGGAATTATACTATGTGGGCAGCCGCCGATATATTCGGTACTATGATATACTATGCTATGCTATGATACTATGATATACTATATACTATGCTATGCCTATGATATACTACTATACTATGATATACTATGCTATGCTATGATACATTATGATACGATATAAATTCTACTTTCTATGCCTATGAAAAGAAATGTTCCGTTTTCAAAAAGGAAAAACAAGCATGCATGATATCCGGCCTGAAAAGGGCGTTCCTATGCACAGGTTACATCCTTATCTCGATATATATCCATGACCCCTCGATATTGTTACTTATAATCTATGCTCTTGTTTATGTTATTTTCTATGTCTTACATACTCGGTACGCTATTTGTACCGACGCCCTTCATGTGGGCGCTCGCGTTTCATGCCGCGCGGTGTCGCCAGAGCAGCCGGATCGATCCCTAGGAGTTCCCTCGGCGAGCATTTTGCGCGCTCCGGCTTGTTTCGGAGCCCGGTTCCGTGGTACTATTTTTGTGTATATATTCGGGCACGGCAGCTTCTCGGCCCTTCCTATGTATATTGTGTACTATGTTTAGAGGCTCGTAGACGATATGTACAGTAGCTATGTTGTACTCCTGATTGTCCCCGTCGCTGTATAGTATGATCGTAAAGCTTATTAGTCGATGTTCATAATGGTGCTATGCATGTTAATGCTTGTCAAAAAAAACGGCGTAGTTCATATGTGCAATAAGAGTCAGCGGGTTCGCTCGGCTCCGAATACGGGGTCGGGTGCCCATCACACCCTAGTAAGATCAGGGTGTGACAAAGTGGTATCAGAGCAGGCGGTCCTAGGGGTTTGTCTACGAGCCGTGTCCGCAGAGTCTTGTTTATGGGTGTGTAGCGCGCCACACTTATAGACGGAGGTCGCAGGGCATTTAGGAAATTTGACCTTCTTGTATCCTAGATCGTGCGATAGAGCTATAATAAGAGGTTTTCCTATTTCTAATTCGGTGTTACATTTTCAGCGACGCCTGTGAAGATGAAAGCAACGGCCGCCGAGAAGGGTAAGATAGCAGCAGAAAGGCGGAGGCCGGTAAATATTGAGGAGGGTGAGTCCCATAACGAGGCCACCTCTCGTGCTATTCGCACTCCGCCGATGTCAGAGGAGCAAGAAGGAGCTCCCATTCCAGCCCGGCACCTCCGGTTCCCCCACCCGAGGCCCCAATTCAGAGATGAGACAGTTATCCTTCGTTAACCCAAATAGTAGCCACTCGTGCTCAACAACAAATGGCGTCGGATTTGGTGATGGGGTCGCAGAAAAGGGCTAGAAGGGAGTACGAGAGGGGACGGTACATGGGAGCATTTCGAGTATTCGGACCAGATCGGAGTGCCGAGTTTTGAGGTCCCGCATAGAGCCGACTTCGCCAAAGACGGGGCTACCCCCACCGCGCGCGCGCGATGTGACAGCCACACTGACGGACGGTGTTGTTTTAGATACGAGCTTGCTTTGTTTGCGGTCGATTGGCCATGTGATGCGCGATTGCCCGCGGAGGTATGATAGAGATCAAGCTCGGCCCGCCGGTTAGGTCGGGGCTATGGAGTTTTGGGTTTCCGGTATAGCGGTGAGTCTAGCCGAGAGACCACCCGCATCACGATGCCTTCGGTGCCGTAGATTACATGCGGGGCCGTGTCGCGCGGGTACGTATGTTTGCTATGCCCGTGCTAGGCCGGGTCATTTTATGCGCGACCGCCCATCTCGACGTGGCGGCGAGGGTTCGCCCACGAGAGTAGTAGCCGACCGACAGATCCCGAGCTATCCCCCGATGACGTACTGGTGTATATCATTAGTATTTTCTATAATGTAAATGCATCAACTCGATTTAGGTTCTACGATGTTATATATATATATCGCGCCTTATATTACTAAGCGTATTGGGTTGGAAACTCGATAGAAGTATAGGTTGGGACGGACTGGACTAGCATAAAGGAGAGACGGGCATGTTAGACCTAAATTGGACCAGGACAATTCAAGTTTCGATAAGGAGGACCTATTAACTTAAGGCCGCGTACGGAGCGAAGTTAATTGGCTCCCGGCCGGCCTACAAGTAATACGGGCTTCCAAAATGGATATGTTAAGCGACGTGTGAGGCATCTATGAAGGAGACCTCCCCAAAGTGTCACAATACACTATAAGGCGCTTTAACATTCGAGGACGAATGTTCTAAAGGGGGGGAGGATGTTATAACCCGCATTTTGTGCAATCGGATAATTCAAGACAATTGCGGGAGGACGACAAGCAAGGCTCTATTTTTATTTTGTTAAGCATATGAATGGCTTATGAAGCATTTAGAAGCGGAATTATTAAGAAAGGTCAAGGGCATAAAAGGAAAATTCGCACTACGCTACATAGAAATACAAAGGAAGGCGAAGGGTAAACTTGGAATTTGGAAAAATATTTTTATGAGTTACAATTTATCATGGAAGAAAAATATTTGGGCTTGGATTTTTTTTAAAAACAAGAGAAGGCCCAATTGGCCATGACTTGGGCTAAGCCCATGGAGAATTAATTTGTGGAATAAAAGATGACTAAGTCATCTTAATCCACAAAATTCTCTAGAAATTTCAAGAAGTGGAAGAACAAAGAACAAGAAGAGAGAAAAAGAAGTGGCCTTCGGCCAAGAGGAAAAATCCCAAGAAAAATTGCCAAAATTTTTCCAAAAATCATTTCCTACCTATTCAAGAGTCCCTAGCAAGGTGGAGAGGTCTTTGGAGCAAGAAGCACATGTATTCATACAAGTTGAAATCTCTAACCAAGTGAAGAATTGAAGAAAAGGTAAGGTTTGATTCCCTCTTGCATGTTATGGATGATTTTGCATGTGTAGGGTGTAAGAAAATGGATGAAACTCATGAAAGGAAAAAAAAACTAGGTATGGCCGTGTGTACCTAAGAGAGTGTGTAGGAGTGATGATTTAACTATTTTATCCAATATATGGTTGTTGTTATTGTGAATGCTATGTGGATAATGGAAAATTCAAGAAGAATACGCATATATAGGTGTTGGCCGTGAGTTGTGTATCTCATGTATGGCCGTGTATATATGGTGAAGTATGAAGGATTGGTTGCCAAGTATTATTTAGTATTTTGGTTGTTGTGTGCTAGATTTTATGTTGCAAATAAAAGTTCAATGAGTTTAGTGAAGTTGTAGTAATTGGAGACTTGTGATTGAAGTATTCAAATTGAATATAATGTTCTTGAATGTATGGAAGATTATGAGACTTGTATGATATTGTTGGTATATGAATTATTAGGATTGTTATTGTTTTCATTGGAGTTGGAAGGTTTTGATGGAAGTAGTAAGTTGATTAAGTTGCTAGAATGTATTTTGGATTGAAATTGGAAATTGTTAATATGGTTGTGATATTATGATTGCTAGTTTGGCCGGGTTGAATTCCCGGATTGTTGTTGATGAGAATTGGCTAAGATGAATCTTGGGGAATGATGTATTTACAGAGGAAGTGCTGCCGAAATTTCGGTAGCCAAGTGTTGTTTTAAGAATTCAATCCTAAAGGCACTAATTACATTTGGTAAACGTGACCAATTTGTAGATTTTGGCGAAGTTGGAGCTTGAATTTGGAGTGCCATAAGGAGCGAAAAGAGGTATGTAAGGCTTCACCCTTCTTTCTATGGCATGTCTTAGACGTACTAAGTCGACTACGTGTCCCGAGGACCATTCCTTTTCTCGGAATCTAAGATTGAAAATAGTTACTATTCATTCAAGAGAATTGAATTAGAACTTGCATACAAATGTTGGGAAAACTTCCTAAACATCCGTAACTTGCACAAATAGGACTCGATCACCCTAAGACCCTCCTAAGTGACGCCATGAATTGTAATATACGTAAATTTGATATGCCGCCTCATTTGACCCGAGGTGGGCCTACTATTCCCGAATTCTTCCCTATTGTCCCCTTTGACTTATTTTCATTTAATAACTAAGGAAAGCTTTTGGTTATTATTTTAACTACTAAGTCATAGTTGTTTTAACTAATCCCTTGATTTCAAAACATGATTTTCCTTCCTAAAAGTTTACAAATGTTTTCCTAAATACTCGTTTTCTCCAAAAACTAAGTTTTACATTATTGCAAGCCTTAATGACTAAGACGACGACTATGACTCTATGATGGAAAAAAAATGATGATTCTATGATTAAAGGTTCCAAGTCTATGATTCCAGAGGTGCCGAGATGAGAACGTTGAACTATTTCTTGAACCCTCGGCTCTACTCATGAATAGTGTTTTCCTTTAAAGATTCTAAGTACACAAACGATGCCCTATGATCCTATGTTATACTTTCTCATGAAATTGCTCTCCACTAATAGTCTCGCCTTATATTAATCATCCCTTCAAGGTGAGATAAGCGCCCTTAATTACTCTATAATATAATCGGAGGTTCCCGACCTTACGTCACTCCGATGGATACACGATTTTCTTGGGCTCCCCTGCATGCTATGATGTATATATATATATGTCTATGTATAAAAATGTATTTGGGGAAACTGGAAAAAGGGCAGAGCGCTATGAGCGCTGGGTTACTCACGGTGCATGTATCCGTACTTGACTTGATATCATCCCGGACGCGGGATGCCCGACGCGGGAATTATACTATACAAGGTGCCGATATATTCGGTACTATGATATACTATGCTATGCTATGATACTATGATATACTATGCTATGCCATGATACTATGATATACTATGCTATGCTATGATACATTATGATACGATATAAATTCTACTTTCTATGCCTATGAAAAGAAATGTTCTGTTTTCAAAAAGGAAAACAAGCATGCATGATATCCGGCCCGAAAAGGGCGTTCCTATGCACGGTTACATCCTTATCTCTCGGTATATATCCATGACCCTCGATATTGTTACTTATAATCTATGCTCTTGTTTATGTTATTTTCTATGTCTTACATACTCGGTACGCTATTTGTACCGACGCCCTTCATGTGGGCGCGCGTTTCATGCCGCGCGGTCGGCGGACGCCCGGATCGCATCCCTAGGAGTTCCCTCGCGGCATTTTGCGGCGCTCCGGTTGTTTCGGAGCCCGCTCCGTGGTACTATTTTTGTGTATATATTCGGGCACGGCAGCTTCTCGGCCCTTCCTATGTATATTGTGTACTATGTTTAGAGGCTCGTACGATATGTACGTAGCTATGTTGTACTCCTGATTGTCCCCGTCGTCGTATAGTATGATCGTAAAGCTTATTAGTCGATGTTCATAATGGTGCTATGCATGTTAATGCTTGTCAAAAAAAAAAAAAACGGCGTAGTTCATATGTGCAATAAGAGTCAGCGGGTTCGCTCGGCTCCGAATACGGGGTCGGGTGCCCATCACACCCTAGTAAGATCGGGGTGTGACATGGAATGTGGTGGAAAGTAGTATAAACGAAGGAAATGCTGCCCAAATTTCTATAGTCTTAGTAAGTATGATTTTACGATTATATAGCTAATGTTGATGCGAATTCCGTCAAGGTAAACGAGAGCATTAAAGGAGAACGAGCAAGCGATAGAATAAGCTAAACGACAAAGGTATGTAAAGCTTAACCCTTTCTTTCCAAGGCATGACTTCTATGGCATGAAATTCCTCCTTACTATGAATGTCCCATCTCCAAGAAAGTCAAGAGTCCTCACTCATGGATAGCCATACGAGATAAGAGATAAGCTATGAGCATGATAACGGTAATGATGGTAGTAAGCTAAAGACTAGAGATGCTAGAGCCTATGGTATGATGCTCCTAAGACGCTAATGACGCTATATATGTAATCTAATGGCATTGATCATTATGCCCACTCACCTTATGCTTGTTCCTTCAAGGTGAGGCAGAATACGTATGAATGTTCCATAACGAAGTCGGGGTCCACGACCTTATGTCACCCCGATATAGATATAGACGTCTTGAGTTCAAATGTATGTGTTAAGGATACGTATAGTTATATGTGATGTAAGAATGCTAAAATATGACACGCTTACGATGCGATTATGACACGAGTAAAGATGAAAGAATAATATGTTCATGAAATAAATGATAGCGATGAACCTATGATAACGTATGATGACACGTATATGAGTATAGGGTGTCTATGCACAAATATATGTATTATGACGACATGATGATGCATGTACGATATGAGATGTAGGTGATGTGATCGAGCCCTCGTGGCCGAATACGATATGCCGTCGAGCCCATGAGGGCCGAATACGGATAATGATCAAATGGGTACAAATAGATGCGACATTATGATAAGTGTATGTATGTTTATGATGAATGCAAGATGATGACTAGATATGTTAAGGTCATGATACCCCTATGTGATATATATGTATATATGTATGTATCGAGCCCATGAGGGCCGAGTACGTATAATCCTAAGCCTATCGAGCCCAAGAGGGCCGAGTACGCATACCGGGGATCCCATCGAGCCCAAGAGGGCCGAGTACGTGTACCAGTAATGTCATCGAGCCGAGCGGGCCGAGTACGTATGCTAGCGATTCCATCGAGCCGAAGGGGCCGAGTACGAATGATACTAATCTATAGAAGTATGAGTATGCTACAATTATGACACCGTTATGAATACGACTATGTTATATGCATGATGCTTATATGAGCACGACTATGTTTCACGTATGATATCTATGTGAGTATGATTGTGTTACCTGTATGATTATACCATATGCATCACATTCATGTGAGTACGAATGAGATAAGTATGTGATATCTTTACGAGTACGATTAAGCTATACATATGACAATGATTAGAGTTCGAATATACTACTAACATGTAAGTGCCGAGTAAGGGCTATGTATATGCAAAGCACGTGATGCGGACATGAGTATGACGAGATAATAGATATGAAAGGTAAGTAAGTAAAGGATATGGATGTATGTATACGAGTACGAAATAGAACATGGAACGCCCCTACGAAAAGCAGGTAAGTGCTATGAAGAGAATGTTATCGTCTCCCGCTTTATGTTATTTCACATATTATCTGTTATGTTTTTCTACTGTTACTGCTCATGCTTTACATACTCAGTACAATATTCGTACTGACGTCCTTCTCTTTGGACGCTGTGTTCATGCCCACAGGTAGACGAGGAGACGGTGCAGATCCTCAGTAGCTAGCAGCAGAGTTGCGGGAGCCCTCCTTTATTCCGGAGGTGCTATTTTGAGATATGGTTTTGCGTACATGTATTTTGGGCACGGCGGGGTCCCGTCCCGTCCATATGTTCAGTGTTCTAGTAGAGGCTCGTAGATACGTATGTGTGGGTAGCATGGTCCCATAGTCATTGTGTAAATGAAAGCCTATGTATACTATTATTATTTTGATAGCCCAAAGGGCCTACGTTATATAAGTAAATATGTTCTATATGAAAGTCATTTTCTATTATTATAAACGATAAGAGAAATGAATAAAGACAGGTTAAGCAGTAGAATGAGGGGTGCTCGGTGGTCAGCCTCGGGTACCCGTCGCGGCCCGTAGGTCGGGTCGTGACAAAGTGGTATCAGAGCAGTTCAGTCCTAGAAGTGTCTACGAGCCGTGTCTAGTAGAGTCTTGTTTATGGTGTGTTGCGCGCCACGCTAATAAACAAGAGGCTACGGTGTGTTTAGGAAAAATGACCATCTTTCTTCATATGAGATCGTGCGATAGAGCCAAGTATAGGATGAGATTCCTCCCTAATGAGTATGTTGTGATTTCAGAAATGCCGCCAAAAGGGAAAGCTAAAGCCGCCCGGAGGGGCGAGACTACGATGAAGAGGCGGGCAGAAATAGAGCCGCCTATGAATATAGATGAGGGCGAATCACATGATGAGGTTCCACCTAGTGCCTCCACTACTCCGCCCGTTACGAAAGAGCAAGAAGGGGCTTCAGCTCCAGCTCCTATGCCTACAGTCTGTTATAGCCCACATTTTGTGCGTTTAAAAATTTCAAGGTTGCCGTGGAAAGTTACGGGCAAGACGATTTTCAAAAATTAGTTTAATGCACAAGTAGTTATAAATGTTGCTTATGAACATTATTAGTGTGGAAATATTGAGAAAGACGGAGGGCAAAAAGGGAAATTTGCAAAATGGCATTATGGAAATTTGTAAAAAGGCGAGGGGCAAAATGGTCATTTTACGAAAGTTTAAGAAATTCCAAAAGAGGCCATATTGGCCATGTGAAGAAAATGCATGGAAAAAGGGATGACTAAATAATAAGTCATCCTTTGGAAAAAAAAAAAAATAATAAAATAGCAAGAAAACTCTAGAGAATGAAAAGATGAAAGAAAAGGAAAATTCTAGAGAGAGGGGCATGTGCCCCTCACATGCTTGCTATGTACATATATATATAAGGTAAGGTGGTCATCTTTTAATTAAGAGAGAAAAAAAGAAAGAAAGGAAAGGAAAGAAAAAAAAATAGAGATGAGGGGGTCGGCTAGGAGGGCTGGCCGAACCAGCCCCCTATGATGGTTATGGAAAAAAATTTCTCTTCATGTTTCATACCAATTGGAAGGTCTTCGTCAACGTGGAAGGGTCGTTGGAGCAAGAAAAATATTTGTTTGTGCAACTAGGCAAGCTAGCCGTGGGAAAAGTGATGCAAGAGGTGAGATTCAATTCTTATTTTTATGTGTTGTGGATGATTTTTATATGTTGTGAGATGTAGAAATGAAAGAAGTTTATGAAAATATGGTGTTATGTGTGAAGCACTAGAGATGGCCGTGCATGTGTGTATATGTTGTGTTGTGTTTTGGTTGTTGATATAATGTGTAGAAACTAATGAAATTCATGGAAATATTGATGTGTTGTTGTAGCCGTGTGGTTGGATGTTGGCCGTGGGTAGGGGCTGTTTTGGTAGCATATGGTGGACTAAAATTATATAGCATTTTGGTTGGCGGTCGTTATAGATTTTATGATGAAAATGAATATTTGAAGACTCGTGTTGAAGTTGTAATGGTCACGGGCTGTTTTGGAAGTCAATATGATTCTAATATGTTTTCTTATATGTATGAAGGTAATATTGTAAATGTATGGAATTGTTGGGATAGTGTACGAATTTGAAAGAAAAAGAATGCGTTGTGTTGCTCTTGCTAAGTTTGGAAAAGTTTCGGGTGAAGTAGTATATTGTTGGAGTTGTTTGAATATTTTGTGGATTGCTTGGAATGTTTTTTAAATCATGTGTAAATGGTTGCGGATTAGTAATGAATATATGAGCATTGGAATTAGATTGAATGTAAGTAGTATGTCATGGAATTGTAAGAAAAAGATTGAGAATGTTAGAATGTATTTTGGGTTGAATATTGGCCTTATTGATGATAGTCTGGCCGGGTTGAATTCCCGGATTGTTGCTGATTAAAAATTAGCCGAGTGAGAATCTCGGGGATGTCGTATATACAGAGGAAATGCTGCCGAAATTTCGGTAGCTTATAAGTGAACTTGTAGGAAAAACTAAGGCAAACGCAAGTCGATAAATCTAATGATCATATGGGTCCTTTTGAATGTAGATGAGCAAGTTGGGGTGAACAAGTATAGCTAGCCAGGCGGCGCAGGTATGTAAGGCTTACCTTTTTCTTTTATGGCATGTCCTAGAACCGTTAAGTTGTGACGTAACGTGTATTTGGGGAAAAATCCGCTCTTGATTTCTGAGTCTGATTATGATTCCGATTTATGTCGTACGTGATTATGTTAGTATCATTAAGTTGTGTATGTTTGATAAATGACTAAGTATGAGAATGTTTTGTAACTAAAAGAGTTCTGTAAGTACGAACGCTCATAACTTCTGTATGTTATCTTGATTCTGTACGAAGTGGGTCCACAATTCTCGACACCTTCCTTATGTATGTCTGTATGGTAACTGGGTATGTTCATCACTTCTGTTCTCCGAAAGCTCTGTAAGTTCAATGTTCCTGATTTCTGTGAATGATCTCGGATTTGTGTCGGAATGTCCGTTCTGATATAATATGCTTCGACCACCCAATATGATACGCCTCGGCGTCCTGATGTGATAATTCCAACGTTTGGTAGGGGCGATCGAAATCGCTCCCCGAGCCTCGGATATCGGTAAGAATATTCGTTTGTCGAGTCCGGATTTTATATGCATATGTTTACTGCACTACTCGCTTCGTGCAAGGCTCAATGTATCTTTCAACGCGAGTCCGGGCCGGGGCATGTTATGATCTCGTGTGTACGTTACGATACGATTACGATTCACCGAGTCCCGGGCCAGGACATGTTATCGTGCGCTTCTGCATTATTCACCGAGTCCCTCGTACTTGCGGGCGGGACACGTTATCCGTATGTACTTACGATTTGATGGTACGGGGATGGTGGCCGGGACGGCATATTATGATTATTCACCGAGACCCGCGATGAGAGGCGGGACACGTTATGTATACTTGGCACATGATTCCGATATGCATGATTCTACTTCACCGAGTCCCTTAACAAAGGGCCGGACACGTTATTTGCATATATGACTTATGAATCGATATATGAGTCTATCCACCGAGTCCCTCACGGAGGGCGGGACATGTTACTACGACATATCTCTCGCACGTCGACTGCGAGTATGAATACGTACGACATATCTCTGTACATCTGACTCTGAACGCGAATCTGTCTGATACACCTCTGTATGTCTGACTGTGATTACGGATCTGTTCGATATACCTCTGTACGTACGCTCTCGTTTACAATCCGTCCGATATACTCGTACGTACGCCCGAATGCGGGTTTGTACGAGTACGTCCGATGCACGCCCGTACCTACGATTCGTCTACGATTTCGTCTGGTTATGCTTCCGTACTTATGTTTACGACTAAGGTCACCGTCTCCGCTACGATCTGTATTCTTTGAGTACGTTACGGTTCATCGATCCCTATTTCGTACTTTGGTTTTGATTATGTTTTGTTTATAGTTTTTCTGGCTTTACATACTCAGTACATTTTCCGTACTGACCCCATTCTTCGGGGGCTGCGTTTCATGCCGCGCAGGTACCCACGGATGAGTTGAAGATGTTCCGGTATGGTTGGCGAGCTCCATTCATACCGGAGCACCTGCCGAGTCCGAGTACGTACGTTGTGTCTTCTGGATGGTACTAGAGACTTTGCAGACAGTGGTGTGGTTATAGTGTGTCAGTTGTGTGAGCGGCTCCATCAGCCGATTTGTCAATTTGTGTTTGTATTAAAGTTTATATAATTACAGATTCTGTCAAACTAGAAAGCTTTATTATGCATTTTATGACTATTCGGTATTGAGTTTTAAAAAAAAAAAAAAAAAAAAATTTACATGTGCGATAAAGGTCTGCGGGTTCGCTCGGCCTTAAATCGAGGTCGGGTGCCCATCACGTCCCTCGGAAATTGGGGCGTGACACAGTCCCTCCACCATCTACTTCAGGCCAACAAGTGGCCGAGGCCATTAACTTATTGACACAGATAGTTGCCACCCAGGCACAGCGGCAAGGTTCGGGCTTAAGTGACGGGCCGCTAGTACTAGAGCCCGTGATTTTATGAGTTTGAATCCCCGGGAGTTTTTCGGGACAAACCCGGATGAAGACCCTCAAGGTTTTTGTTATAGCCCGTACTTTGTACGTTTGGATATTTCGAAGTCGTCGTGGAAAGTTAAGGGCGAAACGATTTTCAAAAATCATTTTAATGTGTAAGTCGTTATAAAACTATTTATGACTATTATTAGTAGGGAGATATTGTGGGAGGTCAAGGGCAAAAGAGAAATTTGCAAAATGGGTTATGAAAATAATGCGGAAGGCTAGGGGCAAAATGGTAATATTGAGAAAAGTCGAGGGGCAAAACGTGAATTTCATAAAGGGTTCAAGAATATTCCAAAAAGGGCCCCTAATGGCCATGTGACAAAAAAAAAAAAAAAAAAAAAAGAAGAAAAGATGACATAAGTTAGTCA
The DNA here is from genome assembly GCF_029784015.1 of Lycium ferocissimum. NCBI lineage: Eukaryota > Viridiplantae > Streptophyta > Magnoliopsida > Solanales > Solanaceae > Lycium > Lycium ferocissimum. Next base: position 19,551 of record NW_026714249.1, read on the forward strand.
TCTTTCTAGAAAATAAAAGAAAAAGGAAAGAAAAATCTAGAGAGGGGCATGTGCCCCTCACATGCATGCAAGAGGATATATATATATATATATATGAGGGGTGCTCATATTATAAGAGAGAAGAGAAAGGAAAGATGAAGAGCAAAGGGACATGGCATTCGGCCATGTCCTCCCATTTTTGTCCCTTGGAAATCTTTCTCCAAAATTATTTTCTTGTGGTATTCCTACTAATTCAAGGGTGCTCTTCAACATGATATAATTGTTGGAAGGAGAGAATCACTCTTGGTTGCAAAATCATCACTTTAGCCAAGTGAAGAAGTTGTGAAGAAAGGTATGATTTCATTCCTTTTTGTGGGTTGTGAAGGTTTTGTTTATGTTGTGGAATGTAGGAATGGATAGAATACATGAAATTATGGAAGTTTGCATGATTGTTATTTGTGTAGGTAAGTGGCCGTATGTACGAAGGTATTGTGTAGACAAGATGAGTTGAGTTTATGTAGTATTCTAATTGTAGTTATTGTAGACTCTACATTGGTAATGGAAGATTAATGACTTTGCTTGAAGTTGGGAATGTGGAAGGTGGCCGTGTGTATGTGTGTGTGTTGTAGGAAAATATGAACCCATTTTATGCAATGTAATTTGATAGTTATGGTTGATGTAACACGTAGAAAATGGATGAAAAATCATGAGATGTGTGTGTTGTGATGTTGGCCGTATAGGGGCTCATTTTTTGGTAAGTTATGGCGAATTGATTTTACTTAGCATTTTGGTTGATATTGTTATGGGTTATGTTACAAGAATAAAAGTATTGAATGGTTTAAGTTGGAGTTGTGGTTGTTGTGAGTTTGGCCGTGTGTATGTAGTGCTATGTAGGGATGAAGGACTCATTTTATTTAGTATGTTTGAGATGTTGTGTTGCGGGTTCTATGATGTAAATGAGAGTTTAACAACTCAAATGGAAGTTATAATTGTGTGCGGGCTGTTTTGCTAGATAATGTGAATCAAATATGCTTTCTTGTATTGATGGCAATAATGTTGTTAAATGTATGGATTGTTGGTATTGTTGATAGTTTGGCCGGGTTGAATTCCCGGATTGTTGATGTTGATTTGGGCGAGCCATATTCTCGGGATGGTGCGATTCTGAGGAGAGTCTTTAAATTTAATAGACAAGAACAAATTCAAGATTGGAATTTTAAAGCCTCATGAATAGTAACTGGCAAACATGACCAAATTGCGGATTTTAGCAAACTTGGAGCTGGGATTTGGAGAAGCTTAAGGAGCGGAAAAGGGATGGAAGGCTTACTCTTTCTTTCTTTGGCATGTCCTAGATGTAATAAGCTTGAATGCGTGCTTCGGGGGCCACTCCAATTCTAGAAGTTCGAGATTGAATTTAGTTACTATTCATTCAATAGAATTGAACTTACTAAGTTACGCTTTATTGTAAAGAAATGCCCAAACGTCCGTAACTTTTGAAAACAAAAGTGGAACGCTTTGAAATCTTCGAGGATAAGCTAATGAGATATAATGACCATGTTTTTATGTTCGTTACCCGACTTGACCCCGTGTGGGCCCACATTCCCGAGACCTAAGTGTCTTGTTCTATTTGTCTCATATCCGTAAGATAACTAAGGAACCTTTGACTTTCGTTGTGAATTTAATATGAGTATCTGTAATGCACTATGAGCATTTTGGTTTGACTATCCGCATGTAAACACTCCGACACGAATGATCGATATGAATATTCGATGTAAGCTCTACGATGTAAATATTCTCAAATAGAAATTCGATATAAGCATTCGGATATAAGTGTTGTGACAAAGGTATTTGATACAAGTATTTTGATATGAACATTCTCTTGTAAGCTTTAATGTTCTTCATACACGATCCCGGATCGCTTGAAAAGTCCGAAGAGGTTTCGCGCTTCAAATGTCCATAACTTTCGATACTAATTCGGAAGGACCCGAAACTTGCTTTCCGGATCTTCATATGTCGGTAAGTGTACGTATTCTTCGAGTCCGGATTTGTGTGCATATGGTTTCTCACGACTACGTTCGTGCATGGCTCAATGCATCTTTCATCGAGTCCGGCCGGGGCATGTTATGTTCTCGTGCGTACTATACGGTATGATTCGATTCACCGAGTCTCGGGCCGGATATGATCTCGTGCGCACTTCTTCGCATTATTCACCGAGTCCCTCGTACTTGCGGGCAGGACACGTTATCCGTATGTAATTATGATTTGATGGTACGGGATGGCGGCCAGATGGCATTTGATATTATCCACCGAGACCCGCAAAGAGGGGCGGGACACGTTATGTATATTTGGTACGATTCGTCCGCATGATCTTACATTACCGAGTCCCTTAACAAAAGGGCCGGGACATGTTATTTGCATATATGACATTTGAGTCTGCTATATATGACCCTATTCACCGAGTCCCTTATCAGAGGGCCGGGACAAGTTTTATGCATATGCGGTATACAATATCATCTGAGCATTCCGTGCATTCGTATTCTCCGTCCGAGGTATGTCGGTATTTGAACACTCGTATGTTCCGTAGTTTGTCCGTCACATGATACAATCTCGAATATTTTGTATGTTCGCATTCCGTCCGATATATGACTTTATCTCGAATATTCGCGTACATTACGTACTCCGTCGACGTGCGACATCTCCGATGCACTCGTATTTACGTACCTCTTCGGACATGCGATCGTGATTGTAAGGTAAGCGTTTTGGGTATCTTGGTTGATTCATTATTTTACGTACACTTTTAGCATATGAAACGGTATGTATGAATTGCGTGCGGGAGGTAAGCGTACGCTGTGAGTAACGTACGTACTTTGATAGTCCCGTCTTCCGTTTCGATTATAGTTTTGTTTCTACGTACGCATGCCTTACGTACTCGGTACATATTAAAATCTTGACCCCTTTCTTCGGGGTCTGCGTTTAATGCCGCGCGTACACCCGGATTTAGCCGAAGTCATTATAGAAGATGTTCCGGCGGAGATGGCAAGCTCCATTTTCCCGTGTGTTGCTAACCGAGTCGAGTTTGTCCGTTATGAGTTCTGGGATGTGTGTTAGAGACTTGCGAACGAGCGTCGTGGGTATGGTATGTCAGTCTGTCAGCGGCTCCATCAGCCGATATGTCGACTTGTGTTATGTAGTAAACCTTGTATAATTACAGACTTTGTCAGATTTATAAGCTTTATTATGTATTTCATGATTATTCAGTTTTGAGATTTGAAAAAAAAAATTATGTGCGTAATAAGAGTCTGTGGGTTCGCTCGGCTCCGGACGTGGGGTCGGGTGCCCATCACACCCTAGTAAGGTCGGAGTGTGACAAAGTGGTATCAGAGCGAGGTCTGTCCGTGGGGTTGTCTGCAAAGTCGTGTCCGGTAGAGTCCTGTTTATGGTGTGAAGCGCGCCACATTTATAAACAGGAGGCTACGGGGCATCTAGGGATTGTTGACCTTCTTTCTGTCATAGATCGTGCGATAGAGCCAGTCATAGGAGAATGAAATAAGAAATTCCATCTGTAAGCCTTACATACGACGGAAGGAGGTAAGTGTGGATATATTTGATCGATTACCCGAGACCGATTTCTGGATGGGCAAAAGTGTGATATGAAGTTATATACTCGCCAAGGTATTGATGGCATTCGCGTGTACGATTTCGGCTAATAAGAATTGGTAAAGGTAGTATGGAAGAACGAAAGGGGTAAAATAGTAAATGTACAAGAAAGGATGTGCTACGAGCATGTGTCGGAATCTCGTGAAACTTTACCGGCTCCAGTTAGGTAATAAGGGTCATGTGTGGAAGTGGACGTGATTACACCGCGTTAGGGACCGTAATCCGTCGAAGTTGCGAGGTTAAGCGTGCTCTGGTGGGAGCAATTTCATGATGGGTGACCCCCTGGGAAGGAAGCAAGAAATTCCAAAGATTTAGTTGCAAAGGACAAATGAGAAACCAGAATGGCCTAAGTGAAGTCAGACTATACGAGATGATTGGAGACCACAAAAGGCTACGCAGCATGCGACAGGCCCGATTAAAGAAGAAATGAAAAGTATGTTACGGTTCTGAAATTTGGGTAGGCTTGAATAGTGTCTGGAAGTATTCTGTGGGTTAGTTGATACTAATTATATGTGCATATGTGTCACGACCCAGCCCGGTAAGTCCGCGGGACCGGCGCCCTATTTGGACACCCCTACGTACTTTCATATCGAATCATC
>NW_026714250.1:0-23533 GCF_029784015.1 Lycium ferocissimum
GTCTCTTGAAACTTCTATGGATGATCATGCACAATTATCATCTTATAATAATTAGTCATGTGATTGATCACATGACTACTCTTCATGGGCTTGGGCCAACCATGGCCGGCCACCCTCTTAAACTTGGGCCTAACTTTTCTCTTATTTTTTTTTCTAGCCGATACTTAAGGATCTTATTTTATAATTCACGGAGCTAATTTTCAAAATTCGAATTTTTACCCTTAGGCCGTCTCCGATGTTTTCGTGTCAATATTTTCCATAAGTGACAACATACCCACCAAATGAAATCAAAATATGTCCTTATTCTTACAAATCACCATTATGTCCAAATTTCCCGAATGTGCAAAACACGGGATATAACATTTAGTTCGGGTTAGCTCAGCTGGCATTCCGATCGTAAGGTCAGATGCCCGTCACGCCTCCCGGCGGGGGTGTGACGGTATCATAGGCCGACTAAGATTAGTGGACGTATATAAAGACAATAAAGTAAGATAAACACGTAAACAATAGGGTACAAGTCAGCACAAATTAATATCCACAGTAAAAAATCACCACACTTATGTCATAGCTTCTAAACCCAAGCGTGCCAAGTTTCAATGAGTACAACCGAGAACATCTTATAACCATAGCATAAAGTCCCAATTCAGCCAACACAAGTATCCAATCAGAATCTATGAAACAAATAACCAAGAGATACAATCCGATGCAATGATGCATGAAGTATGACTGTAATGCATATGCTCAGACATATGTACTCCGAAGATGGAACATCACATCTAGGCAGCACAACCCACGGGGGACCGCGAAGTCCATGCACCAGTCACTCCGCACATAGCCCAGAGATGACTCAATATCCAACATGTCTCAGAAGATAAGTGTTCCATATCAGTCACTCTGCACACAACCCGAGATGACTCATATCCAATATGTCTCGAGAGGAATCTGGTCACTCCCGCACCACGGCCCGGAGATGACCCGTATCAATATGTCTCAAACATCTGTATTTCCTTCTCATTTCCCATCATCGATCCGTATCAAGGCAATATCAATATATCATGGAAATGAGTATGAATACAATGCAAATATAATACCAATAATCCAAGTCAATCCCAACAGTACCATACATGGGCACACAAGTAATATCATCAATAATGCTACATAATATGCCATAACAAATTCACTATCCTCAACTCAATAACAACAAAGTAAAGTACCACAATATCATAATCAGGATATATAACTAATGACCAATATCCAATATCTCAACGTGGCGATGAGCCAACAAGTACATAGAACAAATAGGACAACAAAACAGATGAAGGTAGCCCCCCAAATCATACAACAAGGCCCAACCTAAGGCAATATCCATCCCAACTTCATACCCAAAGGCTTACATACATTCTCCGATCATATCATCTAAATATACTCTTCGCTAATCGAAGTCTCACCATAAGATAAACCGTAACCTATCTGGAAATCCGAACAGTAAATCTCCAATAGTCAACCCTTACTCTTGCCCTTCCTTTGTGCCTTGTGATAATGAAAGTCTAGTCATATGCGCCATAGGAAATTAGAATCAAGAAGAATCATTATTCAAACCTTACTTCTATTCAAGACCCAAATCCCAACCCATGAAATGAGGTTTATGAACTAGATAGAGAAAATTAGGGATCTACAAGTCTCAACATGAAATTAATACTCCGGGTGATTAATTCCCATCAACAATTATCTAATTAAACTTATAGAACAGGAAAATTCGGATTCGAGAAGAAACTGTTATACCCCGCATTTTTAGAGCATGAGCGTGACACGTGCTTCCTCAAGAAAAATTGACAATCATATTGTTGCTACATAATTTAAACTCACGTTGATAGTGTTGTATCTCGTATTTTCGTACGTCGGATTATTTGCGAGCTGAGGTGGGGCCACACATCAGATTTTTTTTGGGACATGTGACAAGTTATATGAAGCACACATGTAAATTTGAACACAACTCAAGAAGGACCCTTGAGCGAATCAAAGTGGAAGTCCTCCAAACGAATATTTTTAAGAAAACGTTTTCGGGTGACCGACTTCGAGAGGCAAAAACGGTATAATAAGTTTGGAATTTGGAAAAATACCAAGAAATATAAGTTGTATATAAGTGAATTAGCTTTCCAACCATAGGTCGTGGGTTCCCAGTGACGTCGGTACAAGGAGATATTTACGTTTTAAGACTGAAAGGTCAGTGGGCTAGGCCCAACTCGGGCCCAACCGGGTTAGGCCCATGACCCATGTTATATAAGTGATATTTCAGGCCTTCCCTCCTCATTTTAAGATCTGAAACAACCAGAAAATTCTGGAGAGAGATAGATAAAAAGCCTTGGAGAAGAAAAACCAATTTTGACCAAAATCCGAACCCCGAATTCCGAAGCCCATGAAGAGAAAAGTGTCGTACGTCGCGTTGTCTTCAATTTGAGCTAAAAATCAACCAAGGAGGAGAGTGACAACATGGTGGCTGCCTACGTAAGGTAATATGAAGGCTCCTTTTCATTGTTAACAAGTTTATTTAAAGATTTAACGGATTAGAACGGAAGAAATAGTGATATAAATTCGTTTGTCGGTGTTGATGTGGTAGCCGTATAGGGGGCTGTTTTGGTGGGGTATGATGAGCTAATTTTATTTAGTATTTTGGTTGTTGTGTTGTGGATTCTATGATGTTAAATGAAGATTTAATGGTTTAAATTGAAGTGGAAATTGTTTGGGGATTATTGAAGAAGTTAAAAGGTGATGTTAGTATGATTTCTTATATTTGCATGAATGATATTGTTAATGTGTGGTTGTTATATTTCATGAATTTGGAAGAAAAGGAAATGTATTGTTATTGGTTTTATTGGAGTTGGAAAATGTTGGATGGATTAGTATGTTGATTGAATCGTTTTGAAAGTCATGTGAATTGAATTGAATTGAATAGAATTGAATGTTAAAGTGTTGCTAGAATAATTATTGGTATTGTTGATAGTTTGGCAAGTTGAATTCTCGGATTGTTGTTAATGGATGAATTGGGCCGAGCCATATTCTCGGGATGGTGTAGTTACAGGGGAGATGCTGCCGAAATTTTGGTAGATTATAAGTAAATGTATTTGAAGGGTTAAGAGAGGCACATGATAATGAATCTAATGGTTGCGTCAATTTTCTTGAATGTAGAATAGCGGTAGCGAGCTTGACGATTAAGCGTAGCTAGTTGGTCGTGAGACAGGTATGTTAAGGCTCGTCCTTTTTCCTTCTATGGCATGAATCATACGTTGCATTTTATAAATGTTCCCATAACGTCCTTATTTTCAAAAGTTAGAGGTTATGATTCCAAAGCATGATTTTCCATCCTAAGAGTTTATGAATGTTTTCCAAAATGTCCATTTTTCTCCAAAATCCAAGTTTTAAGATTCTTGAAAGTTTTATGGTTGAAGCAACGACTATAATTTTATGATGACAATAATGATGCTAGACATGAGAAAATGACTAGAACGAATATGTCAAGGATATGTTCGTACCGTGAATACGACGATATGAAATGTTAAGCTATTTTGGATAATGACTATTTTTAAAGGTTCCAAAGTATATGAAATGATATGTCATGACCCCGTTTTATGTTTTCCTAGTGATGTCATCCTTGATTGATAGTCTCGCCTTATAATTGTTCCTTCAAGGTGAGGCGGGCGATCCTGATTATTCCATAATGTAATCGGAGGTTACCGACCTTACGTCACTCCGATAGAGTTGTAGTTTTCACTTGGGCTCTCATGCATGCTTTATGTTTACACATGATTTATTTTATGACACCGTACCGTCCAACGGGCGGCGGCGTACACACCTAATTGCGGTGGGCGGATTACACCCCGGACGCGGGAGGCACAGACGCGGGCTTATACACCGTTCCTATATGGACGGGCGATTATACACCGATCCTACGTGGTCGGGCGGTTTACTTACGGATATTTACGTTTTTTTTAAAAGCTAGCATGCGCATCCGCCCCGGGGCACTCGGATGACAAATTATTCCTTTACTCCATGGTCCGCTCGTAAAGCATCACACCGTACCTATATGGTCGGGCGCAGTCCACCGCACCTATATGGTCGGGTTACACACCGCACCTACACGGTCGGGCGGTTTACTTGCGTATCTATATAGTACTCCAAAAGGTAAAGCTAACTTGCATAATATATGTCATGGTAGACAAACGAGAGATACAAGTTATACCACTCTCCTAGGTTGTGTTTTATGTTCTCTATTATGGTCTCGTGATACTATTCATGCCTTACATACTCGGTACATTACTCGTCGACGCCCTTTTTAGTGGGCGGCGTTTCATGCGCGCGGTACACTCGAGACAAGTAAGAGCTATCGCGAAGACGTTCCCGGAGTTGGTAGGCTCCATTTGTACACAGGTGCTGCCGAGTCGGATTATATGTCTTTGTGCGGTTGTTCAAAGTTAGAGACTTTGCGGACGCAGTCGTGAGTCCCGAGTATCGATTTTGAGAGTGGGTCGATTAGCTAATATATTTTTATAACGCATTATGTTACGGAGTCTTTACGCTTACGTCGTGTTTAAATTGGGAAACGTCAAAAAGAAATTTTGAAAATTTTACTATGTATTTTACCTTTATTTGATTTAAGCATCCAAAGAGAATATGTGAGTAATAAGAGTCAGCGGGTTCGCTCGGCTCCGAATATGGGGTCGGGTGCCCATCACACCCCGGTAAGATCAGGGTGTGACAAAGTGGTATCAGGCAAAGTCCGTCCTCTAGGGGTTGTACGCAAAGTCGTGTCCGAGAGAGTCCCGTGGGTGTGAAGGCGGCCACATTTATAAACGAGGAAGGCTGGGCATCTAGGGATTGTTGACCTTCTTTATCCTATGATCATGCGATAGAGCCAAGTCCTAGAAAATGGAATCTCATACGGGTTTTACCTACGACGGAAGAAAGTGAGAAGCGGTACGGAAAGTTACGGGGACGAGTATTGATGTTCGTTACTGTTACTCGGTCGGAGGCTCGTATGGCCGAGACGTGTCGTATACATATGTAAGCTCGGTATTGTAATATTCTTTGTGTGCAGATTTGAATAGTGAGAATGATAAAGAAGGCCCTACTAGAATGGGTACGTCTAAGAGAAAGAAGCGCGGAAAGGAAATACGATAAACGAGCAATAAGCGAGATGCGACGTTTCGTAAAGGTTATGGATTTGGCATGGCGATGAAGGTGCGATCACTACCCTCGGGAATCTGGAGGCCCAGGACAGGAAATAGTCGTACACACAAGTGGGAGGTGAACATTGGGAACCAAAAAGGGTAAAACAGTAATTGTAAAAAAAAAAAAAGGACGTGTTACGAAAATGTCCCGGAATCGGTAAGGCTTTAAATTGCTCTAGATCAGGTAATAAAGGTCATGTGAGGGAGCGGACGCGATTATATCAGCATTAAGGCACCGGATTCCACCAAAGTTTCGAGGTTAAGCGTGCTCAGGTGGGAGCAATTTCAGGATGGGTGACCCCCTGGGAAGTATCCCAGAAATTCTACATATTCAGACATAAGAAACAAATGAGAAGTTAGGGTAGCCTAAGGAACGGAGCATGTGGGATGGTTGGATACCATAAGAAGATGCATAGGACGAGGCGGACATGCTCGGTGAAGAGACGAGAAGTGCGTCACGGCCCTAGAAATAGGATAGGCTTGAACGGTGTTTGGAAGTATTTTGTGGGTTAGTTGATAGTAATTATATATATATATATATATATATATATATATATATATGAAGGTGTAGGATATCCCGTATATGATTGTATCGGTGGACGTGAGTCCCGGAAGAATTACGGCTAAGGCATTAGTCAAGTAAGGGAATCGAAGCCCAAGTGACGGCGAAAAGTGGACGGTATAAGTGCTACAAGGAAAGTCCGTCATTATTTTGTTATGGACTAAGGCTGGAGGGTCTAATATGGTGATAGTTGGGAAGGAAAAAGAGTGTGTTAGTGAAACAAAGAGAACAAAGTGTCGAAAGAAGGCGAAAGGTAAGAAACCTCAGTAAAGGAGGCTCCCGAGAGAAATTACCGGCAAAGCGCGAGATTGTTTGGGTAAGGACTCAAAGTAGACATGTGAAAAGTAATAGAAAGTGATAAAAGGAAACGGGGAAAGGAGTGTACGAGGTTTGAAGACCGATTTTGATAAGCAAGGCGGAAAGAATAGTGACTAAGATAGGGGAATGTGAAGTAAGAAAAAGAGTGATTAAGCTTAGCGACGATATAATAAGACTTTGGCCTTGAAAGATATATGAAGGAATAAATGTATGGCCATACTAGTATGGTTGCCTCAGGCATGGAAGAACTGCTCTGAGAGGATGACCTAGGAAAGGGCGAGATCTATGTGTTAGAAAGGAATAGTTCACGAGTTTTAGGACCCATATGAAGAAATAGCAAGAAAAAGAAGGTACTCGAAGGTGGTTAGCATATAAGGAACCCCAAAAGGGGGGGGGGGGGGGGAGACCACATTATATTAGACCTAAAAAGGAACCGCAAAGACTATCAAGTGTCAGAAAAAGAAACCTATTAGCTTGGAATCAGAGTTCAAAGTATGTCGGCATGTCGCCAGGATACTTGGAAAAAAGAAAAAAAAGAAAGGGAGAAACGAAGTAACAATGAGTGTACCAAGAGACGGATATGAGAGTAAGGAAGTAGCCTATAGCCGATCGTTAAGTAAAGACTGCGTACCAAGACATGGCTTTCGTTAAGGTGCGGTGACGAACAATAACGAAAGAAATGACTGGAAAGGACGGGGGATAACAAGTTGGTATAGCGAAGTAGGAAAACCTATGACATGGAGCTAGGACTCATGAAAAGGTAAAGGAGTTCGATTATAAGACAAAAGGATGAGGAACGGGCATAAAGAAAAGAGCGGCTAAACAAAGGAACCCTCCCGGAGGATTATGACGCCCATAAGGTCAGTTGAACATTCGAGGACGAATGTTCTAAAGGGGGGGGGAGGATGTTATACCCCGCATTTTTAGAGCATGAGCGTGACACGTGCTTCCTCAAGAAAAATTGACAATCATGTTGTTGCTACATAATTTAAACTCACGTTGATAGTGTTGTATCTCGTATTTTCGTACGTCGAATTATTTGCGAGCCGAGGTGGGGCCCACACATCGAGATTTTTTTTTAGGGACATGTGACAAGTTATATGAAGCACACATGTAAAGTTGAACACCAACTCAAGAAGGACCCCGAGCCGAATCAAAGTGGAAGTCCTCCAAAGGTAATATGAAGGCGAATATTTTTAAGAAAACGTTTTTGGTTGTCGGGTTGATGACCCGACTTCGAGAGGCAAAAACGGTATAATAAGTTTGGAATTTGGAAAAATACCAAGAAATATAAGTTGTATATAAGTGAATTAGCTTTCCAACCATAGGTCGTGGAATTCCCCGGTGAGATCATTTAGCGTCGGTACAAGAGATATGTACGTTTTAAGACTGAAAGGTTGTAAGTCGGTGTTGGCTATTGGCCCAACTCGGGGGTGGGCCCAACCGGGTTAAGCCCACACCCATGTTATATAAGTGATATTTCAGGCCTTCCCTCCTCATTTTAAGATCTGAAACAACCAGAAAATTCTGGAGAGAGATAGATAAAAAGCCTTGGAGAAGAATGTTACACCTCGGAAAATTTCCCGTTGGTACACAAGCGGACGAACTAGTGATGAGTGCGAGGAGTGCGAGTGTATAATGTTTCATGGGCAATGTAAGTAAATGAGCTAGTAATGCATGAAAATGGATGAGGACGATTAGAACGAAAAGTCTTGGAAAAATGAGAAGTTGCGGTTTGAAATCGCCGGTGGTCGTAAAGTGCAAATACGGACCGTAAACCGGTATACGGTCCGTAAGGCGGGAGGTCGTAAACGGCCATGAAAAACTTCAACTTTACGCAGTAGAGAAATGGTTAAATACGACCTGGTGGACGGACCGTGAAGTGATTTACGGCCCGTAAACCATGGTCGTAAATCACCATGCATGTTGCCAAGGTTTTGTTTCAGCTTAAGCTTAAAGACGACCGCGAGGGACGGTCCGTAAAGTGGAATACGGACCGTAAACCTCCATGACGACCACCGTTCCCCAGGCCATGATTTTCAAGTCATTAAATATAAGGACCAAGACTTGTTTATTTCATTTTTCATCATTTCACTACTTCTCTCTAGAATCTCTCTCTACATTTATTATACAAGTTTTCAAGGATATTTGAGGATTAACAACACTAAATAAGTGGATCAAGAGTAAAGGAAATCATCAAAGATCACCCAAGCCAAGAAATCCAAATGGAGAAAAACTAGGGTTTTGCTCAAAGAGGAGTATTAGCAACCAAGGCTTATTCCTAAAGCATCTAAGGTAAGATTCATGATATTTATATGTTGTTTAAGGTATTTGGGAGTTGAAATACTTGGTCATTATAAGAGAATAGCAAATTGGGTTGTGAATGATGAATAGTGACGTTTTTGAGGCATAGTTGGAATTGAATCATGAATGTTGTTGGGTTGTGATATAAATGTGTTATAAATGGTGTTAAGAACATGAACTAGACACTTTAGATGAATGGATGAAGTTGGGCATTATGACCATGATTATGGGTAGATTAGAAGCAAATTGAGGAACCTAGATAGAGAGCATAATGTGTATGACTAATGGCCATTGTTATGATATTAATGAAGGTTTAAACGCTATCATCGGAAGGAGTCGTACGAGCATAGAATAGTGCGACAAAAAAAGGTATGTAAGGCTAACCCTTCTTTCATAAGGCATGGTTCTTGGCCAAATTCCTAATTCCTCTATATGAGTATGTTGTGCCTACTTGGTTGACATTCCGAGCTCATAAGCTCACGATCCCTGATATGTACTATTGCTTGACCAAAGTTCCTCATATGACTAGCAAGTCTATAATGTAGATGTAACGGTAGTGTTGATGTTAGTATAATGACAAAGGAAGAATGATGTCAAAGATGCCTACGAGCTATTATATGTATGGGTGCCTATGAAGGGCTATAATGAGTCCCCGAGCTCGCGATGCTTAGGAGTAGAAATATGTGTATAAGAGCATATGTATAAGAATATATGTATATGAACATATGTCTAGGGTATGTATACGATTACGAAACGCACGCACGCCTCTGCCGGATGGTATGAACAACCCTGAAGCCTTGGTAAGGCCAGGTAGATACAACCCTGAAGCCCCGGTAGGGCCAGGTAGATACCACCTTGAGCCTTGGTTGGCCAAGTAGATATGAAACACCGAGCCTTCGTGGTCGGGCACGCTATATGAAAGCTATATATGCGATATCTATATGAGTAAGAATAAGCTATAAGTATATGACATCAATTAGAGTACGAATATGTTAAGGCTATGTAAGTGCTAAGTAAGGGCTATGTAAATGCGATGTATATGATATGATTATGTATGTGATATGAATACGAATGTGCAAAACTTTGTAAAGGAATGTAGATGAGTGCATGTATGTGAGAACGAACACAAAAAGGGGTACGGTTACCATTATGGGATACGGAAGACGATGTGTGCAGGTAAGTGATATGACGATGATGTTATTGTCTCCCCTCATATGCTATTTCGTACGTTGCCTATTATGTTGCTATATTGATGTTGATCATGCTTTACATACTCAGTACATTCTTCGTACTGACGTCCTTTTGTTTGTGGACGCTGCGTCATGCCCGCAGGTGCACAGGGAGACGGATTGGACTCATAGTCCTTGTTCGCAGATTTCATAGCGCAGTTCCATCTCATTCGGAGCCGTAGCTTTTGGGTACTTATTCTTTTGTGTACATAATTATGGGCATAGCGGGGTCTGTCCCGCTCATATGATATGTCAAACTCTTAGAGGCTCGTAGTCACGTGTAGGTGGATAGATATGCACAGCCTTGTCGGCCTATATTTTTGTATATCATCTTGCTGGCCTCGTCGGCCCATGTACGTTGTTGTGGCACAGATGCCCGTGATATGATATATGATGGCTGTTGTCCAATGGGACTATTACGGTGTATAATTATTATATTTGAAACGATTATGGCTCACCTAAGTATTATGTGATTATATGATGATGGGTACCCGGGTGGGGTAGCATCGGGTGATCGTCGCGGCCCCCTAGTCGGGTCGTGACAAAGAAAAACCAATTTTGACCAAAATCCGAGCCCCGAATTCCGAAGCCCATGAAGAGAAAAGTGTCGTACGTCGCGTTGTCTTCAATTTGAGCTAAAAATCAACCAAGGAGGAGAGTGACAACGTGGTGGCTGCCTACTTAAGGTAATATGAAGGCTCCTTTTCATTGTTAACAAGTTTATTTAAAGATTTAACGGATTAGAACGGAAGAAATAGTGATATAAATTCGTTTGTCGGTGTTGATGTGGTAGCCGTATAGGGGGCTGTTTTGGTGGGGTATGATGAGCTAATTTTATTTAGTATTTTGGTTGTTGTGTTGTGGATTCTATGATGTTAAATGAAGATTTAATGGTTTAAATTGAAGTGGAAATTGTTTGGGGATTATTGAAGAAGTTAAGGTGATGTTAGTATGATTTCTTATATTTGCATGAATGATATTGTTAATGTGTGGTTGTTATATTTCATGAATTTGGAAGAAAAGGAAATGTATTGTTATTGGTTTTATTGGAGTTGGAAAATGTTGGATGGATTAGTATGTTGATTGAATCGTTTTGAAAGTCATGTGAATTGAATTGAATTGAATAGAATTGAATGTTAAAGTGTTGCTAGAATAATTATTGGTATTGTTGATAGTTTGGCCGGGTTGAATTCCCGGATTGTTGTTAATGGATGAATTGGGCCGAGCCATATTCTCGGGATGGTGTAGTTACAGGGGAGATGCTGCCGAAATTTTGGTAGATTATAAGTAAATGTATTTGAAGGGTTAAGAGAGGCACATGATAATGAATCTAATGGTTGCGTCAATTTTCTTGAATGTAGAATAGCGGTAGCGAGCTTGGACGATTAAGCGTAGCTAGTTGGTCGTGAGACAGGTATGTTAAGGCTCGTCCTTTTTGTCACGACCCAGCTAGGGCCGCGACGGGTACCCGAGGCTAACCACGAGCACCGCTCACTCTACTATCCCTCCTGATCGTTACTGATCCTTTCGCAAATCTTATACGCCCATTTGTAGGGAATACATATTTTCTATATGGAACATAAATACTTGCATGCATTTGCCCTTCGGCCTTCAAAACATATACGCATATATACATAATAATGTTATCCTGTGAGACCATCCGACCCACACTGCGTGTCTAGGAGCCTCTATTGACCTACTGTACATATAGACGGAACAAGGCTCCGTCATACCCAAAATAGATATATATACAACAAAAGAATTAGTCATAAGCACCTCCGAACAATGGGGTGCTTTCAATCAGCTGTCGGAACTACGGATCTGGGTCAAGCTCAGCTCCCTGTCTACCTGTGGGCATGAACACAGCGTCCAAGAAACGGACGTCAGTACGAATAATGTACCGAGTATGAGAGACATAAACAGTAAGGGAAAGCAGTGCTAACATAGTGTGAACATCATATGAAATATCTGAATAACAACTTTGAAAGAACTAATGCATGCTGTCTTACTCATACTCATCATAATCTCACATATGCATAATATGTAACTGCCCGTCCTTATCGGTACGGTGTGATCATCAATAACATTTGCCCGCGTCCGGGTCTTTCCTCGTGCCGCCCACTTAGTGGTGTCTGCCCATGCCAACTGGCCATGGTGTATATGGCTGCCCGCCTTAGCGGTGACTGCCCGGCCAACTAGGCGCGGTGTATATAGCTGCCCGCTTAGCGGTGACTGCCCGGCCAACTAGGCGCGGTGTATATATCATCCTTACAAAATCAATCATTACACATTACCATTAATCATCTCAAGAATGCATCATACTTTTATCGTGGCTTGACATCATATGCTCATTATGGTATACTTGTCGTAATACATGTATATGAAAACCTTTAGGACGTCTACACTTCATCGGGGTGACGCGAGGTCGTGAACTCTCGATTCCTTTATGAACGTTTATAAGCATTCCGCCTCACCTCGGTGGGATTAGTATATGAGGTGAGTGTGTGCAATGAATAACTTCATATCATGACCATCTGGTCTTTGCGTACTCTAACTCATTACCTTGTGTAGCAAATCATGGTCATAAGCTTTTCGGGATTTAAGGAGTCCACGAAGAAGAAGGGAAATCATGCTACAAAATTCATGCCATGGAAAGAAGAGACTAGTCTCACATACCTTGGTCGCTTAGTTAGGTTATCGCTCGCTTGCTCTTCTTCAATATCGCGTCGTTACCTTCATAAGAGAATTCATATTATACTTAGTAAGCTAATGACAAGAACGCGTCACTAGTTCTAGAAGAGTTGGGCAGTGCTTTCGTTGTCTATACTACTTTTCCCGTGTTCTATATCCACTCCCAATGCTCCTAACATTATTCACAATGTCGCAACCAAAAGTCGTCGTTTACGTACATTTATCAAAAACCACCATTTTCTCCAATTCCCCCTTTATTTCTACTTCTAGCTCCTCCTTGCGTTTTCGTGCGTTTCATACTCGTTTCGTGATATAAACATCATTTATAGCATATTATAATCACAACCCTTCAATATTCCTAATTCAAGTCAACTACTATTCACTTGTGTCACTATTCACCCACAATGACCCATTTCTATGTTCCCTTATATTTCAAGTGTCTAAGCTTCCCAATACTTCAAACAATGTAGAATAATCATAGAACTTACCTTGGATGGTGGTTGGAAAATCTTTAAATTGAAATACTTCGCTTAGCCAAAACCCTAGTTCTTCCTTCTTGGGATTTCTTCACTTAGATGACCTTTGTTGTGTTCTTATACTTGGTTTCATGAATTGATGGGGTTGATTCTTTGTTTTTCCTTTGATTCTCTTGAGTTCTTGTGGAGGAATATTTTGGAGAGTTCTAGAAGTCTCTTGAACCGTGTTGGTGGAAAAATGAAGTGAAAAGAAGCCCAATTCCCTTTTTAATAAGTCAAAATCTGGTCTTTAATGAAAACCGGTCGGGATGAACAGTGGCCGTAAATTGCAGTTTACGGACCGTATTGTGGTTTACGGTCCGTCCACTGTGGACGTATTTAACCATTTCAAAAAGACAGAAAGTTGAACGGAGAACATGGCATTTTACGACCGAGGTTTACGGTCCGTAAACTAGTATACGGACCGTCCTCCAAATTGTATTTAACCATTTCACACTTAACGAAAGCTGATTTTGGCAAGCGGAGGACGATTGCACTATACGGTCCGTAAATCACTTTACGGGCCGTATAGTGCCATATACGACCACCGGACGAGAAAATTTCCTGCAACTTTCTTATTTCCGAAAATTCATCTTTAGCCATTCCCGCCCTAGCGAAACACCATATATTCAAGTCTTCCATAATTCTACCCTCACACAAGCACGGAGAAATTTCCGAGGTGTAACATTCTTCCCCCTTTGGAACATTCGTCCTCGAATGTTCAACACTCGGGAATTCTAGGAAAATTTTGCTAGAGTTTCCTTTATAATTGGGACATTACCAACCGTCACAAAGAACCCACAATATCATCGCCTCACAGGGCTACAACACCATATCCACACAACTATGGCCACACGCGACCAACAAGCAAAATTTAATGTACATACCTTATATTGTCGGTATTTCGTCTTGTACTTCTTCTGGGGGCTGAAACAATTGGGGGTACTTGAATCTCATCTGCTCTTCTACTTCCCAAGTCATCTCTTCCCGATTGTGGTTCCGCCACAAGACTTTGACTGAAACAACCTCTTTATTTCGAAGCCTCTTTACTTGTCTATCTAAGATGGCGATAGGGGCACTTCTTCATATGCCAGTTTCTCTGTCACCTGAATATCATCAACTGGAACTATTCTTGTAGGGTCTCCAACGCATTTGCGGAGCATCGAAACATGGAACACTGGGTGGACTGATTCAAGCTCCGAAGGTAGATTCAACTTGTAAGCCACCTGACCCATCTTGCCAATTATTTCATAGGGTCCGATGTACCTAGGGCTTAGCTTTCCTTTCTTGCCAAATCTCATCACCCCTTTCATTGGTGATACTTTTAAAAATACCCAGTCACCGACTTGAAATTCCAAGCCTCGTCGGCGATTATCTGCGTAGGACTTTTGACGGCTTTGAGCGGTCAGCAATCGATCTCGGATCATTGTAACTTTCTCCACCGCTTCTTGAATCAATTCGGGACCTATTAACCGTGCCTCTCCTGTCTCGAACCATCCAATTGGAGATCTACATTTCCTTCCATATAGGGCCTCGTATGGAGCCATCTGAATGCTAGAGTGATAGCTATTATTATATGCAAACTCGATTAGCGGTAGATGATCATCCCAACTTCCCCCAAAATCCAATACACATGCTCGCAGCATATCTTCTAAAGTCCGAATGGTGCGCTCGGCTTGTCCATCGGTACAACGGATGAAAGGCCGTGCTCGGCTTCACTTGAGTGCCTAACCCTTCTTGAAAGGACTTCCGAATTTGGCCGTAAATTGGGCTCCTACGTCCGTGATAATGGATAATGGAATTCCATGGAGTCGCACAATTTTCTTGAGATATAATCGGGCATAATCTTCTCGCCGTGTAGGTAGTCTTGATCGGAAGAAAATGGGCGCTTTTTGTCGACTCGTCCACTATTACCCATATAGAATCATACTTGCTACGAGAACGGGGTAGTCCCACAATGAAGTCCATGTTGATCACTTCCCATTTCCAAGTAGGTATTTCTATAGCCTGTAGTAACCCTCCTGGCTTCTGATGTTCGGCTTTTACCTGCTGGCAATTCGTACACTGAGCTACAAATTCGGCTATATCTCGCTTCATGCCATCCCACCGCACATTATCCTGAGGTCATAATACATCTTCGTTGCACCGGGATGAATAGAATACCGAGAATAATGTGCTTCTTCTAGAATCTGTTGGCGCAAATTTGCCACATCTGGCACACATAGCCTGCCCCGATATCTAAGGATTCCATCTAGGGAAATTTCAAACGGCGATTTCTCTTTCTCACGCGATGCATCTCTGTAATGGCACAATTTAGGATCTGCGTACTGACGCTCTCTGATTTCCGCATCTAAGGGCGAGACCTGGGATTATGAATGCTAACTCCTGTCTTTCCTGAATCATCCACGCGTATCCCAAGGCTGGCTAACTGACGAAGCTCGTAAATCATTTCTTTCCTCTCCGGAGGAGTCTCACTTAAACTGCCCATTGACCGGCGGCTAAGCGCGTCGGCTACCACATTAGCTTTTCCGGGATGATATAGAATATTCACATCATAATCTTTTAATAGTTCTAACCATCGCCTCTCGTATTCAATTCCTTCTGTTTGAAAATATATTGGAGACTCTTATGATCTGTGTAGATATCGACACGTACACCATACAAGTAATGCCTCCATATCTTCAAGGCATGAATAACCGCTGCTAGTTCAAGGTCGTGAGTTGGATAATTCTTCTCATGTGGTCGCAACTGCCTCGAAGCGTAGGCAATAACCTTACCATACTGCATCAATACGCATCCCAATCCGACCCCCGAGGCGTCACAATACACAACATAACCATCTGACCCTTCTGGAAGCGTTAAAACTGGAGCTGAAGTCAATCTGCCTTTCAACTCTTGGAAACTATGTTCACAAGCCTCGGTCCACTGAAATTTTGCCGACTTCTGGGTTAACTTCGTGAGTGGGGCTGAAATAGATGAAAAGCCCTCCACGAACCTCCTGTAGTAGCCTGCCAAACCCAGAAAGCTACGAACTTCCGTGGGCGTCGTAGGTCTTGGCCAAGTCTTCACAGCTTCTATTTTCTGAGTGTCAACTCGAATACCATCACTCGAAATAACATGACCCAGAAATGCTACCGAATTCAACCAGAACTCACACTTCGAAAATTTAGCATACAATTTACGGGGCTCGGAGGACACCAAGGACAATCCTTAGATGATCTGCATGTTCGGATTCCGTAGGAATACACCAGAATATCGTCAATAAATACAATCACAAACAAGTCTAGGAAAGGCCTGAATACGTTATTCATCAGGTTCATGAACACAGCAGGAGCATTCGTCAACCCGAACGACATCACTCGGAATTCATAGTGACCATATCTCGTTACAAGGTCGTTTTGGGAATATCTTCTTCTCTAATCCTCACTTGATGATAACTCGATCTCAGGTCTATCTTGGAAAACCACTTAGAACCCTGCAATTGATCGAATAAGTCATCGATCCTTGGAAGCGGATACCTGTTCTTCACCGTCACTTTGTTCAACTGCCTATAGTCAATACACATTCGTAGAGAACCATCCTTCTTCCTCACAAACAAGACTGGGGCTCCCCACGGTGATGAACTGGGCCTAATGAACCCTTTTTCAAGCAAGTCCTTCAACTGCGCCTTTAGCTCTTTCAATTCTGCTGGAGCCATTCGATAGGGAGGAATAGAGATAGGCTCGGTGTCTGGTAATACATCAATAGAGAAATCAATCTCTCTTTTACGGAGAAGACACGGTAGTTCATCTGGAAACACATCTGGGAATTCGCTCACTACCGGAACTGATTGGAGAGTTGGTACCTCTGCCTCTGTGTCATGCACCCGAACTAGGTGATAGATATAGCCTTTAGCAATCATCTTTCTCGCCTTGAGGTAGAAATAAACCTACCCCTTGGGGAAGCCGTATTACCCTTCCATTCAAGTATGGGCTCTCCCGGAATTGAAATCGGACCACTTTCGCTCGGCAATCGACATTAGCGTAGCACGATGCTAACCAATCCATACCCATGATTACGTCGAAGTCAATCATTTCTAATTCGATCAAATCCGCCTTTGTCTGGCGATCACATATAACCACTACACAACCCCTATACACTTGTCTCGCTATTACGGGATCACCAACCGGAGTGGATACCTCGAAAGGTTTAATTGGCTCGGTCTCATCCCAATACAATCAGCAATATACAGAGTAATATATGAAAAGGTAGAACCCGGATCGATCAGAGCATATACGTCACGAGAGGATATAATCAAGGTACCTGTAACAACGTCTGGGGAGGACTCAAGATCCTGTCGACCCGCTAGTGCATATACACGGGCCTGGGCACCTCCTGAGGATACTCCCCCTGCCTCTACCTCTACCCGCCGCAACCGCGAAGTCCGTGCCGTCGGGCGTGCCGAGGATGAACCCGCTACCGAACCCGTAGGCCGAGTCCCACCCCTCGCCTCGCCGACGGCAATCTCTCATCATATGACCAACCCGCCCACGGTATAACAAGCATCCGAACCCGACGACACCGTCCGGAATGCAACCCGCCACACCGTCTCGCATCGCGCACGGAGGTCTCTCGCCGACCGTAGTCCCCTCTAAACCGAGAATCGGAGGCCCTCGAACTCGGCTCGTCCCGTTTGAAAAGAGCGATCAACCCTCCTATCCGGGAATCTAGGAGGCGCACCGGTCGCCGACCGACTGGGTGCCTAGAATATGTCTGTCTCGATCCCCCTCTATACTCACTACTCGCCCCCATAGATCTGGCCCTCTTGCCCTGTCTTCGGTCAGTATCACGATCACTTCTTTGGGGCGGTTGTCGTTCCTCAAGATTCTGGGCATGGGCTTGTATTCGGGAAATGTCCATCCCGTCTTGCAAAGAGGCCGTCAAACATTCTTTATATATGTGTGGCCCTAGTCCACTCACAAATCGATAAACCCGGTCTCCCATGTCGGCCACTAAGGCTGAAGCATACCTGGCCAACGAATTGAACCTCATACTATACTCTCGGGCGCTCATGCTCCCTTGCTTTAGGTTCAGGAATCTGTCCGCTCTAGCTCGGCGAACTTCGGGTGGTAGATAGTGACGAATAAAGGCATCCTCAAACTCTTGCCACACGGGAGGAGATGCATTCTCGCCTCTCGTTGCTATCCAATTCTTGTACCACAACACCGCCACATCGCGGAGCCTATAAGAAGCCAACTCCACGGACTCGGTCTCAGAAGCATGAATAATCAGTAAAGTCCCGGACATTTCATCAACGAAATTTTGCGGATCTTCCTCCGGCTTTGACCCGAAGAATTCTGGGGGATTTAGGGCCATAAAATCACGGGCTCTCGCACTAGATGAACGATCACTCGACCCCGCATTTTGCCGCTGTGCCTGAGTGGCGACCAACTGGGTCAATAACTGTATAGCCTCGGTCACTTGTTGACCCGAAGCAACTGGTGGAGGATTTGGAGCTGAGGCTCCTCCTTGTCCCTCTCGCATCGGGAGAGGCCTCATTTTGGGATTCACCTTCCTCCACATTCATCGGAGGCTCTCGTTCGCTTGCCTTTTAGTCGTAGTCTTGCCCTTCTCCGGGCGAGCCTTAGCTTTTCCTTTTGGCGGCATCTGCGAAATCACAACACACTATTAGGGAGGATACAATTCTTACGCATGGCTCTATCGCACGATTTCATAAGAAGAAAGACGGTCATTTTCCTAAATGCCTCGTAGCCCCTTGTTTATTAGCGTGGCGCGCAACACACCATAAACAAGACTCTACTAGACACGGCTCCTAGACACTTCCTAGGGCGAATCGCTGCGATACCACTTTGTCACGACCCGGCTAGGGGCCGCGACGGTACCCGAGGCTAACCACGAGCACCGCTCACTCTACTATCCCTCCCGATCGTTACCGATCCTTTCGCAAATCTTATACGCCAATTTGTAGGGGAATACATATTTTCTATATGGAACATAAATACTTGCATGCATTTGCCCTTCGGCCTTCAAAACATATATGCATATATACATAATAATGCTATCCTGTGAGACCATCCGACCCACACTGCGTGTCTAGGAGCCTCTATTGACCTACTGTACATATAGACGGAACAAGGCTCCGTCATACCCAAAATATATATATATATACAACAAAAGAATTAGTCATAAGCACCTCCGAACAATGGGGTGCTTTCAATCCGCTGTCGGGACTACGGATCTGGGTCAAGCTCAGCTCCCTGTCTACACACGTGGGCATGAACACAGCGTCCAAGAAACGGACGTCAGTACGAATAATGTACCGAGTATGAGAGACATAAACGAAGTGAGGGAAAGCAACGCTAACATAGTGTGAACATCATATGAAATATCTGAATAACAATTTTGAAAGAACTAATGCATGTTTGTCTTACTCATACTCATCATAATCTCACATATGCATAATATGTAAAATCGCCCGTCCTTATCGGTACGGTGTGATCATCAATAACATTTGCCCGCGTCCGGGTCTTTCCTCATGCCGCCCACTTAGTGGTGTCTCGCCCATGCCAACCGGCCATGGTGTATATGGCGCCCGCCTTAGCGGATCGCCCGGCCAACTAGGCGCGGTGTATATAGCCGCCCGCCTTAGCGGTGGATTGCCGCCCGGCCAACTAGGCGCGGTGTATATATCATCCTTACAAAATCAATCATTACACATTACTATTAATCATCTCAAGAATGCATCATACTTTTATCGTGGCTTGACATCATATGCTCATTATGGTATACTTATCGTAATACATATATATGAAAACCTTTAGGACATCTATACTTCATCGGGGTGACGCGAGGTCGTGAACTCTCGATTCCTTTATGAACGTTTATAAGCATTCTGCCTCACCTCGGTGGGATTAGTATATGAGGTGAGTGTGTGCAATGAATAACATCATATCATGACCATCTAGGTCTTTGCGTACTCTAACTCATTACCTTGTGTAGCAAATCATGGTCATAAGCTTTTCGGGATTTAAGGAGTCCACGAAGAAGAAGGGAAATCATGCTACAAAATTCATGCCATGGAAAGAAGAGACTAGTCTCACATACCTTGGTCGCTTAGTTAGGTTATCGCTCGCTTGCTCTTCTTCAATATCGCGTCGTTACCTTCATAAGAGAATTCGTATTATACTTAGTAAGCTAATGACAAGAACGCGTCACTAGTTCTAGAAGAGTTGGGCGTTGCTTTCGTTGTCTATACTACTTTTCCCGTGTTCTATATCCACTCCCAATGCTCCTAACATTATTCACAATGTCGCAACCAAAAGTCGTCGTTTACGTACATTTATCAAAAACCACCATTTTCTCCAATTCTCCCTTTTATTTCTACTTCTAGCTCCTCCTTGAGTTTTCGTGCGTTTCATACTCGTTTCGTGATATAAACATCATTTATAGCATATTATAATCACAACCCTTCAATATTCCTAATTCAAGTCAACTACTATTCACTTGTGTCACTATTCACCCACAATGACCCATTTCTATGTTCCCTTATATTTCAAGTGTCTAAGCTTCCCAATACTTCAAACAATGTAGAATAATCATAAAACTTACCTTGGATGGTGGTTGGAAAATCTTTAAATTGAAATACTTCGCTTAGCCAAAACCCTAGTTCTTCCTTCTTGGGATTTCTTCACTTAGATGACCTTTGTTGTGTTCTTATACTTGGTTTCATGAATTGATGGGGTTGATTCTTTGTTTTTCCTTTGATTCTCTTGAGTTCTTGTGGAGGAATATTTTGGAGAGTTCTAGAAGTCTCTTGAACTGTGTTGGTGGAAAAATGAAGTGAAAAGAAGCCCAATTCCCTTTTTAATAAGTCAAAATCTGGTCTTTAATGAAACTGTCGGGATGAACAGTGGCCGTAAATTGCAGTTTACGGACCGTATTGTGGTTTACGGTCCGTCCACTGTGGACGTATTTAACCATTTCAAAAAGACAGAAAGTTGAACTGGAGAACATGGCATTTTACGACCGAGGTTTACGGTCCGTAAACTAGTATACGGACCGTCCTCCAAATCGTATTTAACCATTTCACACTTAACAGAAAGCTGGGATTTTGGCAACTGGAGGACGATTGCACTATACGGTCCGTAAATCACTTTACGGGCCGTATAGTGCCATATACGACCACTTTGGACGGAAAATTTCCTGCAACTTTCTTATTTCCAGAAATTCATCTTTAGCCATTCCCGCCCTAGCGAAACACCATATATTCAAGTCTTCCATAATTCTACCCCTCACACAAGCACGGAGAAATTTCCGAGGTGTAACACTTTTTCCTTCTATGGCATGAATCATACGTTGCATTTTATAAATGTTCCCATAACGTCCTTATTTTCAAAAGTTAGAGGTTATGATTCCAAAGCATGATTTTCCATCTAAGAGTTTATGAATGTTTTCCAAAATGTCCATTTTTCTCCAAAATCCAAGTTTTAAGATTCTTGAAAGTTTTATGGTTGAAGCAACGACTATAATTTTATGATGACAATAATGATGCTAGACATGAGAAAATGACTAGAACGAATATGTCAAGGATATGTTCGTACCGTGAATACGACGATATGAAATGTTAAGCTATTTTGGATAATGACTATTTTTAAAGGTTTCAAAGTATATGAAATGATATGTCATGACCCTGTTTTATGTTTTCCCGTGATGTCATCCTTGATTGATAGTCTCGCCTTATAATTGTTCCTTCAAGGTGAGGCAGGGCGATCCTGATTATTCCATAATGTAATCGGAGGTTACCGACCTTAGGTCACTCCGATAGAGTTGTAGTTTTCACTTGGGCTCTCATGCATGCTTTATGTTTACACATGATTTATTTTATGACACCGTGCCGTCCAACGGGCGGCCGACACACGCATTGCGGTGGGCGGATTACACCCCGGACGCGGGAGGCACAGGACGCGGGCTTATACACCGTTCCTATATGGACGGGCGATTTATACACCGATCCTACGTGGTCGGGCGATTTACTTACGGATATTTACGTTTTTTTTAAAAGCTAGCATGCATGGCATCCGCCCCGGGGCACTCGGATGACAAATTATTCCTTTACTCCATGGTGCACACTCGAAAGCGTCACACCGTACCTATATGGTCGGGCGATGATCCCCCGCACCTATATGATCGGGCGATTATACACACACACCTGCACGGTCGGGCGGTTGCTTGCGGTATCTATATAGTACTCCAAAAAGGTAAAGCTAACTTGCATAATATATGTCATGGTAGACAAACGGAGAGATACAAGTTATACCACTCTCCTAGGTTGTGTTTTTTATGTTCTCTATTATGGTCTCGTGATACTATTCATGCCTTACATACTCGGTACATTACTCGTGCGACGCCCTTTTTGTGGGCGCTGCGTTTCATGCCGCGCAGGTACACTCAGACAAGTAAGAGCTATCGCAGAAGACGTTCCAGCGGAGTTGGTAGGCTCCATTTGTACCTGGAGTACTGCCGAGTCAGATTATATGTGCTGTGCAGTTTGTTCAAAGTTAGAGACTTTGCAGACAGAGTCGTGAGTCCAGAGTATCAGTTTTGAGAGTGGGTCCATTAGCTAATATATTTTTATAACGCATTATGTTACAGAGTCTTTACGCTTACAGAGGCGTGTTTAAATTGGGAAACGTCAAAAAGAAATTTTGAAAATTTTACTATGTATTTTACCTTTATTTGATTTAAGCATCCAAAGAGAATATGTGAGTAATAAGAGTCAGCGGGTTCGCTCGGCTCCGAATATGGGGTCGGGTGCCCATCACACCCCGGTAAGATCAGGGTGTGACAGAAACCCCCAAATTTTGGTATAAACCCTAACTCCTAATTTATGAATTAGGCACTAATAATGAAGGAAACATGTTACAATAGCTCAGTCTGAGATATATTGGGCCTTATCAGATTATCCGAAAAATAGGCAAGGTTGCCTATGAATTAGATCTACCAGCTGATTTGGGAGCAGTGCATCTAGTGTTTCACGTGTCTATGCTTCGCAAATGCATTGGTGACCCTTCCAGAATATTTTCCACAGATGATATCCAGGTCACAGAGGAGCTATCCTATGAAGAGCAGCCTATAGCCATATTGGATCGTCAGGTAAGAATGATGCGGAATAAAGATGTGGCTTCAGTTAAAGTGTTATGGCGAAACAATAACCGGGAAGAAATGACCTGGGAAGCTGAGGAGGAAATGAAGAAGAAGTTGTTATATCCCGTATTTTGTACATTGGGACATCCGGGTTGACTATTGTTACATCCGGCATTTTCGCATGTTCGGAAAATTTTGAAATAATTGTGACTTGTTTGTTATAAGTCAATTTCTTGATTCTAGTTAATATGTTTATGTTGTTCTATGGGAAATTTAATGTGGAAGCGTTGAAGAATGCCGAGGGCAAATTTGGAATTTTGGAAATTGGTTGTGGAAATTATAAAACGAGAATAATAACGAATTGGGCCAAGAAAATTTGAACAAAAATTGGAGCCCAATCATAGGGGGTGGCCGGCCAAATGGCCTTGGCCCAAGCCCCTTAAGTTGTCATGTGCCAATCATGTGGCATGTTAATAAATAAGAGGGCCAAGTGTTTATTTTCTAGAAAATTCATGAAACAAAAAAATTTGGAGAGCTTAAGCCAAG
>NW_026714251.1:0-23821 GCF_029784015.1 Lycium ferocissimum
CGTACCCAATTGCGGTGGTATGTGCGTAATAGATATCATACTGTATATAAGCTCGGTAGTATCGTACCCGGACCATAGTAAGGCTCGGTATCATAAAATAGCGATATACATATATAATATAAATAGCATGCATGAGAGCCTAAATAAGAGCTACTACTTTATCGGAGTGACGTAAGGTCGGTAACCTTCGATGTGTCATTATGGAATCATCGTCATTGCTATATCTAACCTCAAAGGAACAAGTAACATAAGGTGAGATCAACAACAATGAATAAAATCAAAAAAATCATGAAATAAGCTGAATAATATCATAATAGCATCAAATCCATAAGCTTTGGAATCCCTAGAATGGGATCATCATCATTATCATCATAGAAAACATTTATCTTTGGCATCATAAGAGCTTTGAGAATCATGAACTTCTAGCTTTTTGGGAATAAGGATGTTACGGATAGCATGTGTGGATTCATAAGAAAAGAATCATGCCTTTAGAAAGGAAGGGACAGCCTTAACATACCTTTTGGGTCTCCTTAACTACTAAACGCTTAACCTCCTGAGCTCGTAAATTTACATTCAAGAGAATTCATACTTGTTATATCCCGTATTTTGCACATTGGGATATTCCGAGCTAACTGCGATAAGTTAAGGACAAGACTATTTCGGGATACGAGGTAGAGACTTTTAACCTCCGAGTTTGTTTTAAGGCACAAGTTGCTTATAATTTTATTGGTATGGAATATTAAGGAAGATTAGGGGTTAAAAGTTAACTAAGGAAAGTTAATTATTTCATGAACAAGGCCACAAGTTGCCGTGTGGAGTGAGTGGGCTCTCACCCATGGATTTACCAAATTTGATTGATCCAAGCCATGAGCGGGGCATGTGCCCACTTGTATGAATCATATATGTAGATAATTGATGACTAGCAAGACAATTATTCATCATTTTCAACTTAAGAAACTTGGAGAAGCTTGGAGAGACCATATCCGGCCATGGCTAGCCGAGTTTGATGTTGTGATAATTGATCAAAAAAAATAATATTCTTCTAGCATTTCAACCAATTGGAAGGTCCTTATTAACGTAGAGTAGTTGTTGGAGCAATCAAACCATTTATTTTTGCAATTTACAACCCTAGCCAAGTTGAGAAGTTAAGTGGAAAAGGTAAGGTTTAATCTTCTTTTACATGTGTTATGGATGGTTTGAACGTGTTGTAGTGTGTAGAAATGAATGAAATTCATGGAACCATGTATGTTGATGTTAAGCCGTGTATGGGATGTTTTGTGTAGAAGGAATGAACTAAATTTACTTAGTATTTTTGGTTGTTGTTGTTGTGAATTCTATGATGAAAATGAAGGTTTAATGGTTCAAGTTGAAGCTGTAATCGTTGTGGGCTGTTGTAGAAGCTAATGTGATTTTAATATAGTTTCTTATGTTTATGAGAATGAAGTTGTTAACGTGTGGATTGTTGGTATAGTTCATGAATTTGGAAGAGAGGAATGTGTTGTTGTTGTTCTTATTGAGTTTGGAGGTTTCGGGTGGTGTTGTATGTTGGTTGGGCCATTTTGAATATTGTGCGGATTGTTTGAAGTGTTCTTGAGTCTTGTTTGAATGATCTCGGGTTAGTACTTGAACGTGCGAGCATTGATGTTGGCTTGATTGTATGTGGTTGAATTGAATGTAAATGAAAAGCCGTCGAATTATGTAGAAAAGAGTTACTAACGTTAGAATAAGTTTTGAATTAATTGTTGATGTTGTTAATATGGTTGTTGGTATTGTTGTTGATGATTTGGCCGAGTTGAATTCTCGGGGTTTGTTGAATTTATAAAGGAAATCTTTGCCCGAATTTTACGTAAATAAAGTGATAGCTTGGGATTGAGTTCCTAAGTACCTATAACTAATGTTTAGTAACTAATGACGTTGTTGTAGACCTTGGGAAGCCCGAGACTTAAGTTCGGATTAGCTTAGGAAGCGGACGAGGTATGTAAAGCCTATCCTTTCTTTCTGTTGGCATGTCTTAGATGTAAGTAAGATATGATACGAGCCTTGGGGTAACTCTATTCATAAGATCCGAGCATGTCTACGATTCTTATTCACTTCTTGATGTTAGAATTCCTAATATAGTCGAGCTATGGCCCTTGTGTCTTTTGTATGATTGGATAGTAAATGTTGCATAAATAGTTCTTGTTCCTGAAGGATTCTATGTTGAATAAGGTCCCTAACTTTCATAGACGGGCTCGGATCGCTTCGATACGTTCGTAGAGGGTCCTAAAGCGAATAATGTCCGTAACTTTCATAGGCGGGCTCGGATTGGTTTGATATATGTCCATGGTCCCGAGACTTTCCTTTGTATAGTTCTAACGACATTTGAAAGAACTTAACATGACTATCATCTTAACCCTCGAGTGTTGATTACTTACTTATCTATTGAGTCTCAAGGATGATTTATATACATATGACTATTTACCATTCTATGTGTGCATTACATTTTTTGCATCTTTTCCGAGTCCCTCGGCTAGAGGGTCGGGTTCTGTATATCTATATATGGCGTTACGATGTGTTCTGGAGTATGATGTGTTCTGGAGTATGATGTGTTACGGAGTTATGCTGTGTTCTGGAGATGTGTTATGGCGCCAATGACGGGGTGGCGACCATGTTCAGCGAGTCCTATAATGGGCTGGATATATATGTATGTATATATGTGATATTAATATGCATGTTTGTGTTTCAAAGGTAAGCATTTTGATATTCTGGATATTGGGTGCATTTTCTGTACTTCTTACTTTGGTTATACCCGTCTCTTGTATCTCATGCTTTATATACTCATTACGTATTCCGTGCGACCCCGCTTTATTGTTCGTTATGCATAACGGTACGGACGCTCGATTTGGTGATGCGACTTAGGATATCCGTTACTATCTTGGAGCGCTCCTTGTTCGGGGCCATATTTTGGTACGGACTCTTTCGTTGTGTATGTACGTCGATTCGGGGGTACGGCGGGGCCTGTCCGTTATATGATACCGTTGTTTCTCTTAGAGGTACGTAGACATATGTGTGGGTTGTGAATAATTCTTGTTCGTTATGTACGTGTGATTTATGTTTTAGGCGGTCTCGTTCGTCGTGGCGACCTTATCGGCTTGTGTATGTATATATATTTTGGGATATATATGTTTTATGATATATATATGTATATATATGTTTATGTGCGACGGTTTGAGACGACGTGCGACCTTTGTATATGTATAAGTTATTTGTATGCGATTACGGTTAATGGGTGTGTACGAGTGTCCAGCTCGGGCACTAGTCACGGCCTACGGGGTTGGATCGTGACAAAAGTGGTATCGAGCGGTTCGTGCTCGGGTGTCCACGGACGTGTAGTAGAGTCTTGTTTATCGGTGTGTTGTGCACCACATCT
This sequence comes from Lycium ferocissimum, assembly GCF_029784015.1. Classification (NCBI taxonomy): domain Eukaryota; kingdom Viridiplantae; phylum Streptophyta; class Magnoliopsida; order Solanales; family Solanaceae; genus Lycium; species Lycium ferocissimum. The sequence continues at coordinate 3,410 of NW_026714251.1, forward strand.
ATAAACGAGAGCTACGAGACATTTAGGAAGTTATCTTTCCTTCTTATTCTAGATCGTGCGATAGGCGTACTATCGGGATAATTCCTCACTAACGGATTGTTATGTTTACGGCGATGCCTCCCGAGAAAGCGCGGGCGCCGGAAGGGCAAGGCGATGGCTTGGAGAGACTAGTCGGGGCCGGAGAGTACTAGGGCCCGTGCTCGATGCATGCCTGAGGTTGTCCTCCGTCGGCGAGCTGCGCACCACCGGCTTGCCGGAGGAGCTTGGAACGGCGGCGGCTACGGGTTGGGAGGCGGCTCCGCCCGTTCAGAGGTTCCCGTGCCGAGCCTCCAGCTCCTCAGCCAGGGGCGGAGGATAGGGCTATGAGAGATGCGGTTCAGCTACTGACCAGACTAGTGGCAGGGCAGACTCGCAGACACGGGTTAGGAGGCGATTATGCGGACAGACATGATAGTTTGAGGGCCCGTGATTTCTTGACTTGTAATCCCCCAGAGTTCTACGGGTCAAAGCCCGCGGAGGATCCCCAGGAGTTTATTCGACAGATGCAGCGCACGCTGAGGATAATCAGAGCTTCGAGGGCGAGTCTGTCGGCGGCTTCATATTGGTTGCATGATGTAGGTTGGTGATATGAGTCTGGGGAGTTGTCTAGGGGCGAGGATGCTCCTCGGCGGTGTGGGATGAGTTTACGGAGGCCTTTCTTGGCCACTTCTACCTCCGGAGATGAGGCGAGCCGAGTTGATATATTCTACGTACGATCCCCGGGAATGGCGGGAGTGTTCGGGATTATAGCCTCGAGTTTGATTCTTTGGCTAGACATGCGCCTACTATTGTGGGCGATATGGGCGATAGAGTGCATCATTATGTGATGGGGGCTGGATCATTACTTGATTGATAGTTGTATGATAATGGCTTCTCAGCCCGGTATGGATATTGCTCGAGTACAGGCGTATGCACAGGGGATGGAGGATCGACATAGAGGGCGTCAGCCCGACAGAGATTATGATAGGAGCCAGCCCAAGAGGGCTAGATCAGCTGGTTATTCCGGGGAGTCTCGAGACAGGCAGCCCCAGCAGCAGTATAGTAGATATCCTTCTCAGCCAGCCCGGAGTACACCTCCACGGTTCACGAGTAGGAGACCAGATAGTACAGGGTATTCGGAGGGCTGGTCGAGCTCCGGGGCTTCGGGTTCGCGGTGGACGGAGGTTCCCGGTCGGTCGAGACCACCCATACCTCGGTGTTCTGTTGTGGGAGGCATCATCCGGGGGAGTGTTATCGTGCTACGGGTGCTTGTTTTTCCTGTGGCCGTCAAGGCCATCTTATGAGAGAGTGTCCGTTTGGGGGCAGTCCAGGTGGTGCAGTGTTATATCCCGTATTTTGTACATTGGGACAATCCGAGCTAACCATGATAAGTTAAGGACAAAACTATTCCGGGATACGAGGTAGAGACTTTTAATCACGATTTTGTTTTAAGACATAAGTTGCTTATGATTTTGTTGGCATGGAATATTAAGGAAATTTGGGGTTAAAAGTGAATATTGAAAGTTAATAATTCACGAGTTAAAGGGGCCAAGTGGCCGACCAACATGGTGTGGGCCAAGGGCCACATGGATGGCTAATATATGTAAATAAAAGATGACTAAGTCATCATATTCATCATCTTCAAACCTTAAGAAAATTCAAGAAACTTGGAGAAAAATAAGAAGGGCCATTCGGCCATGGTGACCAAAAATGGAAGCCCTCAAGTAGTGATCAAAAAAATATTTTCTTCTAGCTAATCAACTGATTGGAAGGTCCTCTTTAACGTGAGATAGTTGTTGGAGCAAGCAAACCATTTATTCTTGCAAGCACAAACTCTAGCTAAGTTGAAGAACCAAGTGGAGAAGGTAAGGTTCAATCCTCTTTTTCATGTGTTATGGATGATTTGTGCATGTTGTAGTATGTGGAAATAAATGAAATTCATGAAAGAATGGATGTTGATGTTGAGCCGTGTGTGTTGGTGCTTGGCCGTGTATATGTTGTGTTGTGTAGGAGTGATGAATTAATTGTATTTAGCATGCTTGGGTGTTGTTGTAGGGTGTAGAAATGGATGAAAATTATGGAATTTGTACGTTGATGTTGTGGCCGAATATGGGCTGATTTGGTGTAGGCATGTTGAACTAATTTTAATTAGTATTTTTGGTTGTTGTTGTTTGTGGAATCTATGATGATAATGAAAGTTTAATGAATCAAGTTGAAGTTGTAATTGTTGTGGGCTGATTTGGAAGTTAACGTGATTCTTATGTAGATTTTATAATTATGATAATGACATTGTTAACGTGTAGATTGTTGGTGTAGTTCATGAGTTTGGAAGAAAGAAAGGTGTTGTTGTTGTTCTTGTTGAATTGGGAAGGTTTCGGGTGGAGTATGTGTTGGTTGGGTTATTTTGAATATTGTGCGGATTGCTTGAAATGTTCTTGAATCTTGTTTGAACGATCTCGGATTAGTACTTGAATGTGCGAGCATTGGTGTTGGCTTGATTATATGTAGTTGAATTGAATGTAAGTAAATGTCGTCGCATTATGTGGGAGAAGGTTGCTAATGTTAGAATGCGTTTTAAATTGATTATTGATGTTGTTAATATGGTTGTTGGTATTGTTGTTGAAGATTTGGCCGAGTTGAATTCTCGGGGATGTTGAATTTACAGGGGAAATGCTGCCCAAATTTATGTATAAAAAGCACTAGTTTGGGATTGAATTCCTAAGTACCTATAGCTAATGTTTGGTATTTAATGACGTTATTGTAGACCTTGGGAAGCCCGAGACTTAAGTTTGGACTAGCTTAGGAAGCGGACGAGGTATATAAAGCTCACTCTTTCCTTCTTTTGGCATGTCTTAGACGTAAGTAAGATATGACATGATATGTGCCATGGGGTAACTCCATTCTTAGGTCCCGAGCATGTTTACGATTCTTATTTGCTCCTTGATGTTGACATTCTTCATATGGTCGGACTATGGTCCTTAAGTCTTATGTATGATTGAATTTAAAATGTTGCAAAAAGGATTTTTGTTCTTAAAAGATTCTATGTCTAATAATGCCCGTAACTTTCATGGGCGGGCTCGGATTGGTTTGATACATGTCTACGATCCCTAAGATTCTCTTTAACGCAGTCCTAATGGCAATTAGAATGGATTTAATATGACTATCGTTTTAATGCTCGAGCGTGATTACTTACTTATCCATCGAGTCTGAAATGATGATTTATGTGCATATAGTTTCTCACTACTCTGCTCATGCTAGCTGTTATTACTTCTTTCACTGAGTCCCGGGCCAGGGTATGTATTCGTGCACAATTCCACAGCATTATTCACCGCGTCCCTCGCTAGGGGGCCGGGGCAAGTTATATGTATATGATGATATTCACCGCGTCCCTCACTAGAGGGCCGGGGCACGTTGTATGATATGATGATGATATGATGATATGGGGGAGGCGGCCAGGATGGCATATGATGATTTTACTTACCGCGTCCCTCACTAGAGGGCCGGGGCACGTTATATGTATATGACATAATGATTTTACTTACCGAGTCCCTCGCTAGAGGGCCGGGACTCGTTATACATGCATATGTACATGATGATTATTTTCTTGTGTCACTCAGACCCATAATGAGCTGGATATGATATTGATACGTATAATTTGTGATCCAGAGGCAAGCCTTATGATTTTCTATACTCTTTATTTCAGTATGTCTCTGTTTACTGTATTTCATGCTTTACATACTCAGTACATATTCCGTACTGACCCTCTTTCTTCGGGGGCTGCGTTTCATGCCCGCAGGTACAGATACACGTTTTGGTGATCCGCCGGCTTAGGACACCCATTCTGCTGTCTTGGAGTGCTCCCTTGTTCTGGAGCCCATATTTTGGTACAGACTCTTGTGTAGTATATGTGTATGTTTATTCAGGGGTACGGCGGGGCCCTGTCCCGTCATATGATTCTGTTAATACTCTTAGAGGTCTGTACACATATGTGTGGGTTGTGGGTAGTCCTTTGTTCAGTTGTGTTTGTGTTCTGAATGTTCCCAGGCTTATGTACGATATGCATATGTGTATATGCGACACCGTGCCTTTCTGTATGTTTAAGTTCTTATTATGTTTGCTCTGGTATGATTATAGTTGACAGATATGTACGGGTGCCCAGCTCGGGCACCAGTCACGGCCTACGGGGTTGGGTCGTGACATGCAGCCCAGCCTACTGGGTCAGTTGCTGGTTCATCTTCCTCTTCTGTAGCCATGCGCCCTGTGGGGCGGGGTATGTCGACACCAGCAGGCCGGGGTAGAGATCGTGGTGGAGCTTCCAGTTCTAGCGGTCCCTCGAACCGCATATATGCCTTGGCTAGCCGACAGGATCAGGAGGCGTTACCAAATGTGGTTACAGGTATATTATTGATCTTCTCCTGAGATGTATATGCATTGATAGACCCAGGCTCCACTTTATCGTATATTTCTCCCCTTGTCGCTAGTAGGATTGGGATAAAACCTGAACCGATAGAACCGTTCGAGGTAGCTACACCGATAGGAGATTCTGTTATCGCAAGGTAGGTATATAGAGATTGTTCGGTAATTATATGTGGCCGTTGCACCAAAGCGGACTGATAAGATTTGGATATGACCGAATTCGATGTTATTATGGGTATGGATTGGCTAGCTTCTTGTTATGCCAACGTTGATTTGTCGGAGAAGAAGGTAGTTCACTTTCAATTTCCAGGGGAACCAGTTATAGAGTGGATGGGAAATACATCATCGCCGAGGGGTAAGTTTATTTCATACCTCGAGGCGAGGAAGATGGTTAGAAAGGGTTATATTTATCATACGGTTCGTGTACATGACTTGAAAGCGAAGCACGGACTCTTCGGTCGGTCCGGTGGTTAATGAATTCCCGGATGTATTTCCGGATGAACTTCCAAGTCTTCCTACGAGCGGGAGATAGAGTTCACTATAGATGTCGCCGGACACTCGGCCCTATATCTATTTCTCCGTACGTAATGGCACCTGCGGAATTGAAAGAACTGAAGGAGCAGCTGAGGGATTTGTTAGAGAAGGGCTTCATTAGGCCCAGCCACATCACCTTGGGGAGCGCCAGTATTGTTCGTGAGAAAGAAAGATGGGTCGCTGTGGATGTGTATTGATTATAGGCAGCTAAATAAGGTAACTATAAAGAATAAATATCCCCTCCCCAGGATTGATGATTTATTTGACCAGTTGCAGGGTGCTAAGTATTTTTCGAAGATAGACTTGCGTTCAGGCTATCACCAGGTGCGAGTAAGAGAGACAGATATTCCAAAGACTGCATTCAGGACCCGATATGGGCATTATGAGTTTAGAGTGATGTCTTTTGGGATGACGATGCTCCCGGCAGTGCTTATGGATCTGATGAACCGAGTATTCAAGTCGTTCCTAGATATGTTCGTGATTGTATTTATTGATGATATCCTAGTCTATTCACGATCAGAAGAGGAGCATGCGGATCATCTGAGGGCGGTACTTGGGGTGCTCCAGCACCAGAAATTGTATGCTAAGTTCTCTAAATGTGAATTCTGGTTGACTTCAGTAGCATTCTTGGGGCATATTATTGGAGCTGATGGCATCCGGGTGGATACACAGAAGATTGAGGCCGTAAAGAATTGGCCTAGACCTACGATACCTACTGAGGTACGTAGTTTTCTGGGATTATCAGGATATTACAGGAGATTTGTGAAGAAGTTTGCTTCGAGTTCAGCGCCTTTAACGAGGCTAACTCAGAAGGCAACTAAGTTCCAGTGGACCAATGGTTGCGAACGAAGCTTCCAGATTCTTGAAAGAAAAGTTGACTACGGCTCCGTTCGACTCTTCCCGAGGGACCAGACGGTCATGTCATTTATTGTGATGCTTCTGGCGCTGGGTTAGGTTGTGTATTAATGCAGCGTGGCAGAGTTATAGCCTATGCCTCCCGGCAGCTCAGAAAGCACGAAAGAAATTATCCTGCTCACGATCTGGAGCTAGCAGTGGTAATTCATGCTTTGAATATATGGAGACACTATCTATATGGCTTTCATGTTGATATTTATACGGATCACAAAAGCGTCCAGTATATCTTTAAGCAGAAGGAGCTGAACTTGCGGAAGAGGAAAGACTATGATGTTGACATTTTATATCATCCTAGGAAAGCCAACGTTGTAGCAGATGCACTCAGCCGTAAGTCTATGGGCAGCTTGACGGACGTGCAATCAGAAAAGAAAGAAATGGTTCGTGAGATTCATCAGCTAGCTAATCTTGGAGTCCGTCTGGCCGATTCTGGAGATACGAGGGTTTCTGTCCGAGAGGTTGCTGAATCCTCTATTATGGAAGAAGTAAAGCGACGCCAATATGAGGACCCTGTTCTGGCACGATATAGGGATACAACCCTTGAAAGGGATAAGACCCCATTCGAGATTACATCCGATGGAGTACTACTACATAGGGGCAGATTATGTGTACCTGAGGTTGCAGGGCTGCGGCGACAGGTTATGGGAGAGGCACATTATGCTCGTTATTCTGTTCATCCGGGGTCGAACAAGATGTATCATGACCTCAGATGCTTGTACTGGTGGGATGGTATGAAGAAAGACATAGCAGAGTTTGTTGCTCAGTGCCCAAATTGTCAACAGGTTAAGATCGAACATCAGAAGCCTGGTGGATTGTTACAGGAGATGGAGATTCCGACTTGGAAGTGGGAAGCGATTAATATGGACTTCATTACAGGTTTACCTCGCACTCCACGGAAGTACGATTCCATATGGGTTATTGTAGATAGGTTGACAAAATCAGCCCATTTTCTTCCAGTCAGGACTACTTATTCAGCCGAGGACTATACAAGGTTATATATTAAGGAGATAGTAAGACTTCATGGAGTTCCCACATCTATTATATCCGATAGAGGTGCCCATTTTGACTAACCACCGGAGGTCATTTCGGGAAGGATTAGGGACCCTGTGTGAGCCTTAGCACAGCATTCCACCCTCAGTCTGACGGACAGGCCGAGCGTACTATTCAGACGCTAGAAGATATCTTTGCGGGCCTGTGTTATTGATTTCAGAGGTAGCTGGGACTGTTATACCTCGCATTTCGTACATTGGAATATTCCGAGTCAATCGTGGAAAGTTAAGGGCGAGACTATTTTCAACAATTATTTTAAGGTGCAAGTTGTTGTAACAATTATTTATGAATATTATTAGTATGGAGATATTGTGAGAAGTTAAGGGCAAAAAGAGAAATTGCAAAAATGGCCAATGGAAATAATGTGGAAGGCTAGGGGCGAAATGGTAATATTGAGGAAAGTCGAGGGGCAAAATGGGAATTTTACAAAAGGGTTCATGAACATTCCAAAAGGGGGCCATATTGGCCATGTGACAAAAACAAAAAAAAAAGGAAAAGAAAAGATGACAAAAATAAGTCATCTTTGCCATAAAGTTTAAGAAAATTCTAGAGAAATTTGGAAAAAGGGCATGTGCCCCTCACATGAGTATATATATATATATATATATATATATATAAATATATATATATATATATATATATATATATATATATAAGGGAGAAGTCTTCATATTTGTTCAAGAAAAATTTGGAGAAAGAAAACAAAACAAAAGAGAAGATAGAGGGGATGGCCTATTCGGCCAAGAGGGTGCAAGAACACCCCCTTGAAATCTTGTTTAAAAAAATTATTTCTTCATGTATTTCTACTAAGTGCAAGACTCTCTTCAACATGGTATAATTATTTTGGCAAGGAAACAACTTTAGAGGCAAGTGGAAGTTTTGGGAAAAAGGTAAGAATTTCATGTTCTTATTATGTTATGGAAGATTATATATGTTATAGTATGTAGAAATGAATGAAAAGTATGGAAATCTTGTGTGTTGTGGATATGGATGTGTGGCCGTATGCATGGATGGTTTGCAAGGGTAATGATTCAATTGTTTTATTTAGTATTTTGATTGTTGTTGATGTTATGGATGATTTGTATGTGTTGTAGAGTGAAGGAATGGATGGAATACATGAAACTATGCATGTTGTGTTGTTGGCCGTCTATATGAGTAATGTAGCCGTGGGTGTGTAGTGAGTATATGGCCGTGTACGTTGATTGTATTGTGAAGGGATGGTGAGCAAATTTTATCTAGTGCCTTGGTTGTTGTTCTAGTGTGTAGGAATGGATGAAAATTCATGAAAATATGTTAGTAGTTGTTGTGGCCGAATGAAGAATAATTTGGCAAGTTGTAGTGAATTGATTCTAATTGATACTCTAGTGGTTGTATTGTGAATTTCATGATGAAAAATGAGGATTTAAAATGGTTAAAGATGAAGTAGTGTATGAATTGAATTGAATCGAATCAAGTATTAGTGAAATGTTGTTGAATTGTGTGACAAAGGTTGTCTTTATTAGAATGTATCTTGGGTCGGTTATTGGCATTGTTGTTGATAGTTTGGCCGAGTTGAATTCCCGGGATTGTTGTTAATTGAAATTGGCCAAGTTGAACTTGGCGGGATGGAGTATCTACAGGGAAAATGCTACCGAAATTTCAGTAGGCAAGTGCTATTTTGAGAATCAACTTCTAATGCCCTAATTAATGTTTGGTAAATGTGACCAAATTGTAGATTTTGGCGAACTTGGAACCGGAATTTGGAGTAGCTTAAGAAGCGGAAAAGGTATGTAAGGCTTACCCTTTCTTTCTCCTGGCATGTCCTAGATATACTAGGCTTGAATTTGGACCTTGGGGACAACTCTACTCTTCGGAATCCACGTCCGAAATTGCCCTTTTTCTTTCAGTAGAATTGAATCAATTATGTTGCTAATGGTTGGAAAAGTTGTCTAAACACCTAGAACTTGAACAAATGGGACCCGACTATCTTAAAACTATCACGAATGATATTATGAAGTGTAAAATACGTAAATTGGGTACGCCACCTCATTTGATCGAGGTGGGCCCACAATCCCGAGACCTATGTATATTGTTCTATTTGCCTTATTTCCGTACGATAAATAATGAAAACCTTTGGCTAATGTTCCGAGTTTGTTATAAGTACTTGGTAACTCAGATGTGAGTATTCTGGTTCGGCTATTCTGGCATAAACGCTTCGGTACGAATGATCTGATTTGAATATTTTGATATAAGCATTTCGATGGAAATATTCTAATACAAGTGTTCGATATAAGTATTTGAGAATAAATGTTACGATATATATGTTCGACATAAGCATCGATCTAAGTATTCGGTATAAGTATTTCGATAGGATAACTGCGGTATGAGTATTCGGTATGAGCGTACGATATAAATATTCCGCTATGTGTATTTGGATACGAGTCGTCGATCCGAGTATTCCAATATGAGTATGCTCTATATGCCTTAATGTTCTTCGTGTACGATCTCGGATCGCTTAAACGATCGAAGAGGTTTTGCGTATTCCAAACGCTCATAACTTTCCGATACTAACTCGGAAGAACCGAAACTCGTTTCCGAGCCTTCGAAAGTTGGTAAGTGTACGTACTCATCAAGTACGGATTTATGTGCATATGGTTTCTCACGACTCGCTCGTGCATGGCTTAATGTATCTTTCAACGAGTCCGGGCCGGGGCATGTTATGTTCTCGTGCGTACTCTACGGTATGATTCGATTCACCGAGTCCGGGCCGGGACATGTTCTCGTGCGCATTCCATTGCATTGTTCACCGAGTCCCTCTTACTTGCGGGCGGGACACGTTATCGTATATGCTTATGATGATATGGAGATGGCGGCCGGGATGGCATGTAATGATTATTCACCGAGACCCGCGAGTAGGGCGGGACACGTTATGTATACTTGATACATGATTCGATATGCATGATTCCATATTACCGAGTCCCTTAACAAAGGGCGGGACACGTTATTTGCATATATGACATATGATTCGTTATACATGATCCTATTCACCGAGTCCCTTATCAGAGGGCCGGAACACGTTATACGCATATGTGATCTATGATTTTGACATGCATTGATGAGTTTATCCACCGAGTCCCTCACGGGAGGGCCGGGACACGTTAGACGCATATGTGTTATATGTCATCCTCTGAGCCTTCTGTACGTTCTGTACTTCGTCCGATATATGCCGATATCGAGCATTACGTACGTTACGTATTTCGTCCGTTATATGACATCATCGAGCATTACGTACGTTCGCACTCCGTCGACGTGTGACATCACCGGTGCACTCGTAATCTTTGCACCGCTTCGGACACGCAATACGTGATTGTAAAACAAGCATTTCGGTACTGCGAACGACTCGTTTACTTTACGTACTCCTCCTAATATATGAGACGGGTATGTACGATTTGTGTCGGGAAATATAAGCGTACGGTATTTTGTGTAATGTATTTATCTTTTAGCTTTGTCTATTTCGGTTATAGTTACGTACTTTGTCTTGTATACCTTACATACTCGGTACATATTCCGTCACCCGACCCCCCGTCTTCGGGGGCTGCGTTTCATGCCGCGCGGTACTCCCGGATGATTAGCGACCATTACGGAAGATGTTCCGGTGGGTTGGCGCTCCACTTGCTCTCGAGTGTTGCCGAGTCGAGTTTGTATGATATGCTTTACGGATGGATGTTAGAGACTTTGCAGACAGCGTCGTGGGTGTTGGTTGTCAGTCTGAAAGCGGCTCTGTCAGCCGATATGTCGATCTGTGTTATGTATTGAGTTTTGTATGGTTATACATTTGCTCGGTTTGGAAGCTACGAGAAAGAGTATTTCTGAAGGAAAAAAAAATTTTACTATGTATTTTATCTTATTCGATTTAAAAAGTTTGACGCGATTTTGTACGTAGTAAGAGTCTGAGGGTTCGCTCGGCTCTAGGTAAGGGTCGGGTGCCCATCACGTCCCATCAGAATTGGGGGCGTGACAAAGTGGTATCAGAGCGAGGTCTGTCCGTGGGGTTGTCTGCAAAGTCGTGTCCGGTAGAGTCCTGTTTATGATGTGAAGCGCGCCACATTTATAAACGGGAGGCTACGGGGCATCTAGGAATTGTTGACCTTCTTTCTGTCATAGATCGTGCGATAGAGCCAAGTCATAGGAGAATGAAACAAGAAATTCCATCTGTAAGCCTTACATACGACGGAAGGAGGTAAGTGTGGATATATTTGACCAGTTACCCGAGACCGGCAGTTCCGGATGGCAAGAATGTGATATGAAGTTATATACTCTGTAAGGTATTGATGGCATTCGCGGTGTACAGATTTCGGATAATAAGAATTTGTGAAGGTGATATGGAAGATTGAAAAGGGCAAAACGGTAATTGCACAAGAAAGGACGTGTTACGAAAATGCCTCGAAATTCGTGAAACTTTGGCGGCTCCAATTATGTAGTAAAGGGCATATGAGGAAGTGGACGCGATTATATCAGCATTAAGGCACCAAATCCCACCAAAGTTTCGGGGTTAAGCGTGCTCAGGTGGGAGCAATTTCATGATGGGTGACCCCCCTGGGAAGTATGCCAAAATTTTCACAAATGTTTATCCAAGAAACAAATGGGAAAATAGAAGGTACAAGATGGTTGGAGACTATAAAAGGAGCCACCTAGCACGCAACAGGTTGGAATAGAGAAGAGGCAGGAAGAACGCTACAGCTTTGGAATTAGGATAGGCTTAAACGACGTTTGGAAGTATTTTGAAAATTTTATGAAATTTAGACATAGGGAGTATAGGAGAAGTTGGAGTAACCTAAGGGGAGTTAGAGTATGCAGGGTGACCAGAAACCTTAAAAGGACGCGTAGAACGGGTCGGTGAAGAAAAGGAGTTAACGGAAAGAGGAAATAAAAGGAAGCGGGACGACGGTATAGTAATAGGTTAAGACGTGTGTAACGGGGGACACGAGTGCTATAAGTGACGGGACAGTGAAAGGTCAAGTTATAGAAAGACGAGGAACAAGGCAGGATGAACGCTAGAAAATGACTGGGATGATACGGATAAAATGTGAACGAACAAAATACGTTTTGGAAGTTAAAAAGGGACTATGTAAGAGTAGTGTGTTCTGAACGACACAGAGGTAGCATAAGATTTCTCGTGTGCAGAAAAAGAGACAGGCATGAATGGATAATGGTATAAGCATACCCCTAAAGGGGGGAAGCAGGTGAAAGGAATGCAAGAGTGGGATAGGAACAGTTGATGCGGTAGTGTGTTTGATGTGAACGCTTGGGCTACAAATGAGACCCTTTACTGAAGTGAGTTAGTAAGATCGAAAAAACCAACAATAAGTGTATAAGAGTCAGGATGGTGTTTGTGGCAGTGTGAGAGGTCTTGCAAAAACCTCGAATGACGGAACACTAGAAAACGGACGTGTATGAAGAAAACGAGGATGATGAGAGAATGGTATTGGATAACTTAAGTGTGAAAGATAGTGCTAGTTATAAAAAGGGAGCTCCCCCGAGGTGCTTATGCGACCCCGCAGGACTAGTTGAACATTCGAGGACGAATGTTCCAAAGGGGGGAAGGATGTTATACCTCGCATTTCGTACATTGGAATATTCCGAGTCAATCGTGGAAAGTTAAGGGCGAGACTATTTTCAACAATTATTTTAAGGTGCAAGTCGTTGTAACAATTATTTATGACTATTATTAGTATGGAGATATTGTGAGAAGTTAAGGGCAAAAAGAGAAATTGCAAAAATGGCCAATGGAAATAATGTGGAAGGCTAGGGGCGAAATGGTAATATTGAGGAAAGTCGAGGGGAAAAATGGGAATTTTACAAAAGGGTTCATGAACATTCCAAAAGGGGGCCATATTGGCCATGTGACCAAAAAAAAAAAAAAAAAAAAAAAAAGAAAAGATGACAAAAATAAGTCATCTTTGCCATAAAGTTTAAGAAAATTCTAGAGAAATTTGGAAAAAGGGCATGTGCCCCTCACATGAGTTGTAAGAGATATATATATATATATATGGGAGAAGTCTTCATATTTGTTCAAGAAAAATTTGGAGAAAGAAAACAAAACAAAAGAGAAGATAGAGGGGATGGCCTATTCGGCCAAGAGGGTGCAAGAACACCCCCTTGAAATCTTGTTTAAAAAAATTATTTCTTCATGTATTTCTACTAAGTGCAAGACTCTCTTCAACATGGTATAATTATTTTGGCAAGGAAACAACTTTAGAGGCAAGTGGAAGTTTTGGGAAAAAGGTAAGAATTTCATGTTCTTATTATGTTATGGAAGATTATATATGTTATAGTATGTAGAAATGAATGAAAAGTATGGAAATCTTGTGTGTTGTGGATATGGATGTGTGGCCATATGCATGGATGGTTTGCAAGGGCAATGATTCAATTGTTTTATTTAGTATTTTGATTGTTGTTGATGTTATGGATGATTTGTATGTGTTGTAGAGTGAAGGAATGGATGGAATACATGAAACTATGCATGTTGTGTTGTTGGCCGTCTATATGAGTAATGTAGCCGTGGGTGTGTAGTGAGTATATGGCCGTGTACGTTGATTGTATTGTGAAGGGATGGTGAGCAAATTTTATCTAGTGCCTTGGTTGTTGTTCTAGTGTGTAGGAATGGATGAAAATTCATGAAAATATGTTAGTAGTTGTTGTGGCCGAATGAAGAATAATTTGGCAAGTTGTAGTGAATTGATTCTAATTGATACTCTAGTGGTTGTATTGTGAATTTCATGATGAAAAATGAGGATTTAAAATGGTTAAAGATGAAGTAGTGTATGAATTGAATTGAATCGAATCAAGTATTAGTGAAATGTTGTTGAATTGTGTGACAAAGGTTGTCTTTATTAGAATGTATCTTGGGTCGGTTATTGGCATTGTTGTTGATAGTTTGGCCGGGTTGAATTCCGGGATTGTTGTTAATTGAAATTGGCCAAGTTGAACTTGGCGGGATGGAGTATCTACGGGGGAAAATCTTTGCCGAAATTTTAGTAGGCAAGTGCTATTTTGAGAATCAACTTCTAATGCCCTAATTAATGTTTGGTAAATGTGACCAAATTGTAGATTTTGGCGAACTTGGAACCGGAATTTGGAGTAGCTTAAGAAGCGGAAAAGGTATGTAAGGCTTACCCTTTCTTTCTCCTGGCATGTCCTAGATATACTAGGCTTGAATTTGGACCTTGGGGACAACTCTACTCTTCGGAATCCACGTCCGAAATTGCCCTTTTTCTTTCAGTAGAATTGAATCAATTATGTTGCTAATGGTTGGAAAAGTTGTCTAAACACCTAGAACTTGAACAAATGGGACCCGACTATCTTAAAACTATCACGAATGATATTATGAAGTGTAAAATACGTAAATTGGGTACGCCACCTCATTTGACTCGAGGTGGGCCCACAATCCCGAGACCTATGTATATTGTTCTATTTGCCTTATTTTCGTACGATAAATAATGAAAACCTTTGGCTAATGTTCCGAGTTTGTTATAAGTACTTGGTAACTCGGATGTGAGTATTAAGTTCGGCTATTCGGCATAAACGCTTCGGTACGAATGATCGATTTGAATATTTTGATATAAGCATTTCGATGGAAATATTCTAATACAAGTGTTCGATATAAGTATTTGAGAATAAATGTTCGATATATATGTTACGACATAAGCATCGATCTAAGTATTCGGTATAAGTATTCCGATAGGATAACTCGTATGAGTATTACGGTATGAGCGTACGATATAAATATTCCGCTATGTGTATTTGGATACGAGTCGTCTGATCCGAGTATTCCAATATGAGTATGCTCTATATGCCTTAATGTTCTTCGTGTACGACCTCGGATCGCTTAAACAGTCTGAAGAGGTTTCTGTATTCCAAACGCTCATAACTTTCCGATACTAACTCGGAAGAACTCGAAACTCGTTTCCGAGCCTTCGAAAGTTGGTAAGTGTACGTACTCATCAAGTCTGGATTTATGTGCATATGGTTTCTCACGACTCTGCTCGTGCATGGCTCAATGTATCTTTCACTGAGTCCCGGGCCAGGGCATGTTATGTTCTCGTGCGTACTTTACGGTATGATTCTGATTCACTGAGTCCCGGGCCAGGACATGTTCCCGTGCGCATTCCATTGCATTGTTCACTGAGTCCCTCTTACTTGCGGGCCGGGACACGTTATCTGTATATGCTTATGATGATATGGAGATGGCGGCCAGGATGGCATGTAATGATTATTCACCGAGACCGCGATAGGGGCGGGACACGTTATGTATACTTGATACATGATTCTGATATGCATGATTCCATATTACCGAGTCCCTTAACAAAGGGCCGGGACACGTTATTTGCATATATGACATATGATTTTGTTATACATGATCCTATTCACCGAGTCCCTTATCAGAGGGCCGAAACACGTTATACGCATATGTGATCTATGATTTTGACATGCATTAATGAGTTTATCCACCGAGTCCCTCACGGGAGGGCCGGGACACGTTAGACGCATATGTGTTATATGTCATCCTCTGAGCCTTCTGTACGTTCTGTACTTCGTCCGATATATGCCAGTATCTGAGCATTCTGTACGTTCTGTATTTCGTCCGTTATATGACATCATCTGAGCATTCTGTACGCGTTCTTCGCTCCGTCTGACGTGTGACATCACCGGTGCACTCTGTAATCTTTGCACCGCTTCGGACATGCAATCTGTGATTGTAAAACAAGCATTTCGGTACTCTGAACGACTCGTTTACTTTCTGTACTCCTCCTAATATATGAGACAGGTATGTACGATTTGTGTCGGGAAATATAAGCGTCTGGTATTTTGTGCAATGTATTTATCTTTTAGCTTTGTCTATTTCGGTTATAGTTACGTACTTTGTCTTGTATACCTTACATACTCGGTACATATTCCGTCGACCCCCTGTCTTCGGGGAGAGTGCGTTTCATGCGCGCGGTACTCCCGGATAATTAGCGACCATTACGAGAAGATGTTCCGGTGGGTTGGCGGCTCCACTTGCTCTGGAGTGTTGCCGAGTCGAGTTTGTATGATATGCTTTACGGATGGATGTTAGAGACTTTGCGAGCCGGCGTCGTGGGTGTTGGTTGTCGATGCGAAAGCGGCTCTGTCAGCCGATATGTCGATCTGTGTTATGTATTGAGTTTTGTATGGTTATAGATTTGCTCGGTTTGGAAGCTACGAGAAAGAGTATTTCTGAAGGAAAAAAAAATATTTACTATGTATTTTATCTTATTCGATTTAAAAAGTTTGACGCGATTTTGTACGTAGTAAGAGTCTGAGGGTTCGCTCGGCTCTAGGTAAGGGTCGGGTGCCCATCACGTCCCATCAGAATTGGGGGCGTGACAGGGACCATCGCTTGCCACTCATCGAGTTTGCCTATAATAATAGTTACCATTCTAGCATCCAGATGGCACCGTATGAGGCTCTGTATGGCAGGAAGTGTAGGTCGCCTATTGGCTGGTTTGATGTGGGAGAGACTAAGCTAATCGGCCCAGATATGATTCAGCAAGCCATTGATAAGGTAAAACTTATTCGGGAAAGGTTATTAGCAGATCAGAGTCGACAGAAATCATATGCAGATAATCGACGTCGACACTTAGAGTTCCAAATTGGCGGCCAGGTATTCTTGAAGGTGTCACCCATGAAGGGTGTAATGATATTCGAAGAGGAGAGCTCGGCACGAGATACATTGGGCCTTATCGGATTGTCCGTAAGGTAGGTCGGAGTCGCTTACGAGTTAGACCTACCGGGCGATTTGGACGGTGCATCCGGTCTTCCACGTGTCAATGCTTCGCAAATATGTAGGTGATCCTTCCGGGGTATTTCCCATAGATGATATCCGGAGTGACGAGAGGAGTTATCCTACGAGGAGCGACCCTATAGCCATACTAGATCGTCGAGTGAGAAGGTTGCGTATTAAAGATGTGGCTTCCGTTAAGATATTGTGGCGGAACAATAACGGTGAGGGAGATGACTGGGAAGGTCAAGAGGAGATGAAGAAGAAGTATCCCAACTTATTTCCCCTATGCCTACAGGTAATCTAAACTCCTTAATTGGTTATGTTGATTGATGAATGAATTGTATGTAATAGCTATAAAAGAGACTCCCCCGAAATGCTTATAAGACCCTGTAGGACTAGTTTAACATTCGAGGAAGAATGTTCTAAAGGGGGGGAGGATGTTATATCCCGTATTTTGCACATTGGGATATTTCGAGCTAACCGCGATAAGTTAAGGACAAGACTATTTCGGGATACGAAGTAGAGACTTTTAACCTCGATTTTATTTTAAGGCACAAGTTGCTTATAATTTTATTGGTATGGAATATTAAGGAAGATTAGGGTTAAAAGTTAATTAAGGAATGTTAATTATTTCATAAACAAGGCCACAGTGGTGTGTGGAGTGAGTGGGCTCCCACCCATGGCTTGGCCAAATTTGATTGATCCAAGCCATGAGTGGGGCATGTGTCCACTTGTATGAATCATATATGTAGATAATTGATGACTAGCAAGACAATTATTCATCATTTTCAACTTAAGAAATTTGGAGAGACCATGTCAAATGCCATGCAGCCGAGTTTGATATTGTGAGAATTGATCAAAAAAAATAATTTTCTTCTAGCATTTCAACCAATTGGAAGGTCCTTATTAACGTGGAGTAGTTGTTGGAGCAATCAAACCATTCATTTTTGCAATTTATAACCCTAGCCAAGTTGAGAAGTTAAGTGGAAAAGGTAAGATTTAATCTTCTTTTACATGTGTTATGGATGGTTTGAACGTGTTGTAGTGTGTAGAAATGAATGAAATTCATGGAACCATGTATGTTGATGTTAAGTCGTGTATGGGCTGTTTTGTGTAGAAGGAATGAACTAAATTTACTTAGTATTTTTGGTTGTTGTTATTGTGGATTCTATGATGAAAATGAAGGTTTAATGGTTCAAGTTGAAGTTGTAATCGTTGTGGTGCATTGTAGAAGCTAATGTGATTTTAATATAGTTTCTTGTATTTATGAGAATGATTGTTAACGTGTGGATTGTTGGTATAGTTCATGAATTTGGAAGAGAGGAATGTGTTGTTGTTGTTCTTATTGAGTTTGGAGGTTTCGGGTGGTGTTGTATGTTGGTTGGGCCATTTTGAATATTGTGCGGATTGTTTGAAGTGTTCTTGAGTCTTGTTTGAATGATCTCGGGTTAGTACTTGAACGTGCGAGCATTGATGTTGGCTTGATTGTATGTGGTTGAATTGAATGTAAATGAAACGCCGTCGAATTATGTCGGAAAGAGTTACTAACGTTAGAATACATTTTGAATTAATTGTTGATGTTGTTAATATGGCTGTTGGTATTGTTGTGATGATTTGGCCGAGTTGAATTCTCGGGGTTTGTTGAATTTATAAAGGAAATGCTGCCCGAATTTCTGTAAATAAAGTGATAGCTTGGGATTGAGTTCCTAAGTACCTATAACTAATGTTTAGTAACTAATGACGTTGTTGTAGACCTTGGGAAGCCCGAGACTTAAGTTCGGATTAGCTTAGGAAGCGGACGAGGTATGTAAAGCCTATCCTTTCTTTCTGTTGGCATGTCTTAGAGGTAAGTAAGATATGATACGAGCCTTGGGGTAACTCTATTCATAAGATCCTTCACTTCTTGATGTTAGCATTTCTAATATAGTCGAGCTATGGCCCTTGTGTCTTTTGTATGATTGGATAGTAAACGTTGTATAAAGAGTTCTTGTTCCTAAAGGATTCCATGTTGAATAAGGCCCCTAACTTCATAGACGGGCTCGAATCGCTCCGATACGTTCGTCGAGGGTCCTAAAGCGAATAATGTCCGTAACTTTCATAGGCGGGCTCGGATTGGTTTGATACATGTCCATGGCCCCCGAGACTTTCCTTTGTATAGTTCTAACGACATTTTGAAAGAACTTAACATGACTATCGTCTTAACCCCTCGAGCGTTGATTACTTACTTATCTATTGAGTCTCGAAGGATGATTTATATACATATGACTATTTACCATTCGTGTGTGCATCTCCCGTTTTGCATCTTTCTCCCCAGTCCCTCACTAGAGGGCCGGGTTACCTCGTATATCTATATATGGCGTTATGATGTGTTACGGAGTATGACGTGTTCCGAGTATGATGTGTTACGGGAGTTATCTCGTGTTCTGGAGTATGATGTGTTCTGGAGTATGATGTGTTACGGAGTTATGCTGTGTTCTGGAGTATGATGTGTTACGGAGTTATGCTGTGTTCTGGAGTATGATGTGTTATGGCGCCAATGACGGGGTGGCGACCATGTTCACCGAGTCCTATAATGGGCCGGATATATATGTATGTATATATGTGATATTAATATGCATGTTTGTGTTTCAAAGGTAAGCATTTTGATATTCTGGATATTGTACGCATTTTCTGTACTTCTTATTGGTTATACCCCGTCTCGTATCTCATGCTTTATATACTCGGTACATATTCGGCATCGAACCCCTTTTTCTTCGGGGGTTGCGTTTCATACGCTTACAGTACGTACGCTCGATTTGGTGATACGCTTGACTTAGGATATCCATTACGCTATTTTGGAGCGCTCCCTTGTTACTCGGGAGCCCATATTTTTGGTACGTACTCTTTTGTTGTGTATACGTACGTCGATTCGGGGGTACGGCGGCCCCCGTCTCATCATATGATACCGTTATTACTCTTAGAGGTACGTAGGACATATGTGTGGGTTGTGAATAGTTACCGTTCGGGCTATGTACCGTGTGATTTATGTTTTGGGGGGCGGTCCCGTTCGCCGTGGCAGCCTTTATCGGCTTGCGTATGTATGTATATTTTGGGATGTTGTGTTTTATGACAGCCTTGCCGGCTTACGTACGGTATATATGTTTACGTGCGACGGCTTGAGACGACGTCGACCTTTGTATATGTATAAGTTATTTGTATGCGCGATTTTGGTTAATGGGTATGTACGGTGTCCGGCTCGGAGCACTAGTCACGGCTTTACGGGGTTGGGTCGTGACAATACTAGTTTATCGTCATATGCTTATGTTAAACCTTCAAATTAAATGCTTATAGACTACTCGCAAAATTCGAGCAGCATCTCCCTTAGTGATATCCCAAGTCCGAAATCACAATACCAACAATCAACTACAATAACAACAACACTAACATCAACAACATCATCAACAATACGAAAATGCTCCATAAAACATCCCACACGATGTTTATTCTATTTCTAAACCAACTAATTCATTACACAACCATTTAATAGCTCTATCTTCGTAAATACACCTAAATCAGTATCAATAAGGAGAGATTCTTACCTTATTCCCTCTAGAGCATCAATATCTTCAATATCCACCTTGTATCCAAGCCAAGATTCACCGCAACACGATACTATAATCATAACTATATATTTATTGAACCTAAATCCCGAGGTTACA